>NW_027526115.1:0-169454 GCF_052094955.1 Ictidomys tridecemlineatus
AACTAGCCCTCAACATAACCCTAGTTCTTACATTACCCATAGCCCTAACAATAGGCCTAAATCTAACACAAAACCTAGTGGTAATCCTAGGCCTAAATCAAGCCTTAAGCATAACCCTAACCCTAACCCTAGCCCTAAACCTAACCTAACCCTTGCCTTAGTCCTAATCCTAGCTCCAAACCTAAACATTACTCTAAACATAAACCTACACCTATCCCTCCATCTAAACCCAACCCTAGCCATATTTTAACCTTAACCCTAGCCCTAAACCTAGCTCTCAACCTACCCATTACTCTAAAAATAAATCTAAACTTATTGATAATCCTAGGCTTAAGGGTAAACCTAAACCTAACTGAAAAACTAACCCTAGACCTAACCTTAAACCTCACACTTTCCAGAGACTTAACCCTAGCTCAAACCCTAAAACTTACTATAAACCTAAACATAACCATAGCGCTAATTCTCAGCCTAAACCTCAATCTAACATTAAACATAGCTCTAAATCTATACCTAAACGTATATATTAACCTAACCCTAACCCTATCCCTAATGATGTCCCTAGCCCTAATCCTAACCCTAACCCTATTAGTACTATAATCTTATGCCTAGAAGTAACCCTAAACCTAACCCTCACCCTAGCCCTACCCTAACTCAAAAAAAACTCTTACACTAAACATAAACCTAAGCCTAATCTTAGATTTAACCTTAACCCTAACCCTAAATCAAGACCTATTCCTAACCATAAACCTAGCCCTAAACTTAGCTCTAATCCTATCCATTATACTAACGTTAACCGTCTCCCTAATGCACACCCTAGGCCTAACCTTAACCCTATCCCTAACCCTAACCCTAAAAATTACCCTAAACCTAATGTAAACTCTAAACAAAACCCGATCATCACCCTAACCCACACGCTAATGCTATTTCAAGCCCTAACCCTAAACCCTAACCTCAACCAAACTCTAACACTGACCCTGACCCTAATAATTCTCCTAACTCTAGAGCTGACTTTCACACTAAACCTAACTCTTATACTAGACCTAGCCATAACCCTAATCCTAAAACTGTCCCCAACCGTAAGCTTAGACCTGACATTAGCCATAGCCCTAATCCTAGCCCTAAACCTAACACAAACCTTAGCCCTTATCCTAGCCCTAAACCTGGCCTTAATCCTAACTCTAAACCTAACTTTAGACCTAACCCAAAAACTAACCCTAGGCCTAATCTTAGCCCTAATTTTGTCCAATTGCAAACCCTAGCCCTAACCCTTGCCCTACGACTAACTCTAACTCTCACCCTAGCCCTATTCCTAGTTCTAACCCTATCCCTTACCAGAAGCCTAATTCTAGCCCTAACCCTAGCCCTAACCCTAGCCCTATCAATAGCTCTAGCCCTAACCTAGATCTTATTTTAACTCTAAATCAAACCCTAACCCTAACTCTAAATCTAACTTGAACCCTAGCCCTAAAACAAAACCGGGCCATAGCCGTAAACCTTACACTCAACCTAAACCAAATCCTAACCCTAACCCTAACCTTAGCTCTAATTCTAGTTTTAAGCTGAAAACTAAAATTAACACTGACCCTGACTCTGACTATAATATTAACCCTAACTATAAAACCAACTCTAGACCTACCACTAATCCTAACCCTAAATTTAACCCTAATTGTAACCCTGGTACTTACATAAGCCTTATCCCTAACCCTAGCACTAACTTAACCAAAAACCTAGCCCTAATCAAAGCCCTAACCCGAGTTTTAACCCTAACCCTTATCCTAACCCTTGCCCTAATCAAAACCATAACCCTAGGCCTAAACCTAGCTCTAACCCTACCCATTGCCATACCATAACCCTAGGCCTAAACCTAAACATATTTCTAATACTAAACCTATGCATTAATCTAAACCAAAGTTAGACCCTAAACCTTAACCCATCATTAGACTAACACTAACCATAATGCTAATTCGAGCCCTAACATTAAAACTTAACCTATCATAACTTCTAACCCAGAACTTCACCCTAATAATACCCCTAACTCTAAACCTGACCCTAACCCTGAACCTAACTTTTATATTACATGTAGCCATAAACATAACCCTAAAACTATATTTTACCATAATCCTACATCTGATATTAGCTCTAGCCCTAATGCTTGCCCTAACCCTAAAATGAACTGTAGCCCTCATTCTAGCCCCAATCCTAACCTTAATCATAACCCTAAGCCTAACCATAACCCTAACCCTAATTCTAATCCTCACTGCATCTCTAAACCTAACTATAATGCCATTCCTTACCCTAAACTTAACCGTAACACTAACCCAAATGCTAGGCCTAAGAGGAACACTCACTCTAGCCCTAATCCTAGCCCTATTTTAACCCTATCCCTAACCCTAACCCTAACCTTAACCCTAGCCCAAGGAGTAACTCTAACTCTCACATTAGCCCTATCTGTACTTCTAACCTTATCCATTACCATAATCTTAACCCTAGCCCTAACTCTAGCCCTAAACCTAGCCATAACCATTGCCTAATCCTTATCCTTAGTGCTAACCCTAGATCTAACCCTAACTCGAAATCTAACCCTAACCCTAAGCCTAAGCCTAACATTAATACTAGCCCTAGCCCTAATGCTAATCATAAAACTAGCCCTAAACCTAACCCATGAAGTAAAACTAAACTGAGCAATAGCCTAACCTTAAACCTTAACTTAAACCAAACATTAACATTACACCTAGACCTAACTCTAGCCCTAATTTTGAGGCCTAATCTTAACCCTAATACTAACCCTAACTCTGACTCATATCCTAACATTTACCCTAGCTCTAAACACCACTTTAACCTTTAACTGATCTTTTACAGTAACCGTTGCCTTAAATTAAGTCCTAACCCTAACCCTAAAACTAAACCTGACCTGACTATTAATCTAACACTAACACTAGCTCTAAATTTCACACTAACTTTAAAACTAATCTTAACACTAGAGGTTTAACCCCTAGCCATAACCCTAAAACTAACCCTAAATATCCTAGTTTTAATATTAGGCATTGCTCTAACCCTAGCCAAAACTGTAACATACTCCTAATCCTAGCCCTAAACCTAAAACAAAACCTAGCCTTTATCCTAGCCCTAAACCTAGCCTTAATCCTAATCTTAATCCTAACCCTTATTTTATACATCACCCTACCTCAAAAACTGGGTATAACACCATCCCTTACCCTAAAATAAATCCTAAATCTCTAAACTTAAAACTATCATTAACCTCTCCCTAACCATAATGATAATTCAAGCCTTAAACATAAACCTTAATCTAATTAAAACCCTAACTCTGATACTTACCCTAATAATACCCATGGCTCTAAACTTGACCCTATCAAGAAACCTGACCCTTACAATAGACTTAGCTATAACCCTAACCCTGAAACTGTCTCTAACTGTAACCCTATACCTGACATTAGCCCTAGCTCTAATCCTAGTCCTAATCCTAACACAAACCTTAGCCCACATCCTAGCCATTAACCTCACCTTAATCACAAAACTAACCCTTATCATAACCCTAATTCTAATCCTCACCCTAGTCCTACATGTAGCTACAATTCCATTCTTTAAACTAAACTTAAACCTAAACCTAACCCTAACACAAACACTAACCCTAGCCCTAAACCTAGGTCTAACACTAACACTAACCCTAGTCCTAATCCCAGCCCTTATTTAGCCCTATTCCTTACCAAACCCCAACCCTAGCTCTAAGACTAACTCAAACTCTTACCCCTGCCTTATACATAGTTCTATTCCTATCCCTTAACATCACCCTAAACCTAGCCCTTAACTTAGACCTAATTCTAACCTTATCCTTAGCCCTAGCTCAAAGCCTAGATTTAAACCTAACTCTAAATCGAACACTAAACCTAAGCCTAAATCTCACACTAACACTAGCCCCAATACTAATATTAATCCTAAACTAGCCCTAACTCTACCCCTAGCCCTAAGACAAAACTGAATCATAACCCTAGCCCTAACACTTAACCTAAAACAAACACTAACCCTACACATTTCCCTAATCCTATCTCTCTCTCTCTGTGCATGCCAGGCGAGCATACTACTTCTTGAGCCACATCCCCAGCCCCTAAACCTAGATTCAACACTAAATGTAAACCTAACCCTAGCCCAAACAAAAGCCCTAATCCTATACATAACCCTACCCATAATTTTAGGTCTAACTCTGTCCATTACCCTAATGATAACCCAACCCTTATGCTAAACCTAGGCCTAACCCTAACCCTATCTATTTCACTAAACCACATCTAAACCCTAAACCTAACATTTTTATTACTTTAACCCTAAACCTAATAATAATTGAAGCCTGAAAACTAAATCCTAACCTAACCCAAACCCTCACTTTGATCCTGACACTGATAATAACCCTAGCTCTAAAACTGACCCTTAGTATGAAACTGACCCTTACAATGGACCAAGCCATAAACCTAACACTAAATCTATCTCTAACTGTAACTCTAGACATGACATTTCATGTTTCTCTTTTTTTGCACTATAAGTGTGAATGGAAATGAAGCTGAAAATCAAACAGGATTTGTGCTAGCTGCTTGAAACTTCTCACACTCAATCAGTTCTCAGTGAGCATTCTCTGGTTTGTTTCCTGGGAAGTATCCCTAAGCTGAAGTAGAAAGAAACAGCTTTATCTCTGAGTGCTTTAGGAGCATGCAAAATACACATGTACTGAAAGAGCTTTGAATTTTTGGGGTCAGATTACTTTGATACTGTACAGGATTAATCTTTGACCAACCTTAGTAGGCTTTCCAAGTTTGAGCCTTCAAGATTCAAAGGTTCAGTGTCAGGAACAGTTTGAATTTTTAGTTTTCACTAAAAATTAAATAATGGCCTATAGGTGTGAATGGAAATGGAGCTGGAAATCAAACAGGGTTGGTGCTAGCTGCATGAGACTTCACACATTCAATCATTGCACTGTGGGTATGCTCTGGTTTGTTCCTTGTGAAATTACCTTAAGATGAAGCATGAAAAATCAATTTATTCAAGTACACTTTAGGAGAAAACAGAGGAAATAGGCATGTACTGAAACACCTCCCCCAATTATTGTGCATATTTTTTTGATACTGGGCAGGATTCATCTGTAACCTTCCCCTACTACGCACCCCATATTTGGGACTTTTATGATCAAGCTCTGTAATCAGGAAAGGCTTAGTTTTAGGATTAGGCTTAGGGCTAGAATTAGAATTAGTGTTGGGGTTAGAGTTAGTTTCGTTCAAATTTCTTTGATACTGGTCAGAATTCATCTTTTACCTAGCATTACCATGTTTCCCAGATTGGGCCTTCTAAGTTCAAGGTTCACTGTCTGAAACAGTTTGTGCTTTAAGGTTTCACTTCTTCTTGACTTCTATGCATTAGGTTTAAGGTTAGGGCTGACTCAGTTTTGTTTTAGGGCTAGGACTAGGGTTAGGCCTAGATTTTAAATTAGTGTCATGGTTAGAGCTAGTGTTAATATGAGGTATAGGCTTAGAATTTGGGGTAGATTTAAAGTTAGGGTTAGATCCAGGGTTAGGGTTAGGGCTAGGGTTAGTGTAACAGTAAGGGATAGTGTTAGAACTAGGGAAATGGCTAGGATAAAAATTAGATTTAGATTTATCACTAGTCTTAGGGTTAGGGTTAGGGTTAAAGCTAAATTATGGCTAGGATTTGGGTCAGGGTTAGTGTTAGGGTTAGGCCTAGGGGTAGGACTAGGTTTAGGATTAGCATTGGGGTTAAGATTAAGTTTAGGGAAATGGGTGGGATTATAGCTAGCTTTAGGTCCAGGGTGAGAGTTTGAATTAGGATTAGTGGTAGGGTTAGTGTTTAGGTTAGGATTAAGGCTAGCTTTAGGGTTTCTTTTAGGTTCATGGTTAGAACTAGGGCTAGGCCTATGTTTAGGGTAAGGGTCAGTCTTACATTTAGGGGTATTATTAGTGTCAGGGTCAGGGTTAGCATTATGTTTAGGTCAAAGTTAAGGTTTAGGGCTTGAATTAGTGATAGGTTTAGGCTTAGGGTTAGGGTAATGGATAGGGTTATGTTTAGGTTTCAGTTAAGGTTTAGGGCAATGGATGGGTTAGGTTTAGCAAAAGCGTTAAGGTTATCATTTGGTTATGATTATGTTTAGTATAATTCATAGATTTAGAGCTAGGATTAGGACTAGGTTATAGTTTGGAATAAGTCTAGGATTAGAGTTAGGTTTAGGGATAGGGCTAGAGTTTGGTTTACAGTAAGTGTTACGTTTAGGGCGAGGGTTATAGTTAGTTTACGGAAAGGGTTAGTGTTTGAGCTAGGGTTAGGGCTAGCATGAGAGTTAGGTTTACATTTAGGTCTATGGATATGTTTATGGTTAGGGTTTGGTTTAGGGTTAGGGTTATGGCTTTAGTATTCATTACAGTTAGGGTTAGGTTTAGGGTAATGGATAAATTTAGATTCAGGGTTAGGGTTAGGGTATAGATTAGAAATACTCTTAGGGTTAGGTTTAGTGTAAGGCTTAATGTTTCCTCTATGGTTAGGGCTATGGTGAGGTTTAGGTTTATGGTTAGGTCTGATACGTTTATGTTTAGGATTAGATTTAGTGTTAGGGATAAGGTTATAATTAGGGTTAGATTTAGGATAATTGACAGGGTTAGAACTAAAGTTTGAGCTAGGATTAAGGTTAGAATAATAGCTAGGGTTAGGGTTATGGTTTAGGATATGGCTAGGATAATTTTTAGCATAAGGGTTTGGCTTTGAACTAGTGTAAGTTCTAAGGCAGGGGTTAGTGTTAGGGCTACTGTTAGGGCTAGGGTTAGGTTTAGGGTTATGCTTAGGGCTAAGTTTAGGCTAGGATTATGGCTAGGATTTTGTTAGGTTTAGGGCTAGGGTTAGGAGTATGGTTAGGGTTAGGGCTACTGTTAGGGTTAAGATTAGGGTTAAAATAGAGTTAGGGCTAGGGTTATGTTTAGGGATAGTATTAAGCTTAGGGTTATGGCTAGGTCTAGTATTAGGACTAGGTCTTTGGTTAGGATCAAATTTAGAGACAGGTTAATGTTATGGTTAGGGTCAATGTTCTGGATAGGATTAGGTTAGGGTTAGAGCCAGAATTAGGACTAGTGTTAGGTCTAGTTGTAAGGTAAGTGTTTAGTTTAGGTTAAGGGTTATGATTAGGGCTAGAGCTAGGATTTTGTTCAGGTCTAGGGCTAGAATTATACCTATATTTAGGATTAGATTTTAATCTAGATCTAGTGTTAGGGTGAGATATATGTATTGAGTTACCAGTAGGGCTAGTGTTAGGGTTTGGTTTAGGGTTAGGTTCAAGATTAGAGCTAAGGTTGTTGTGAGGATAAGAATAAGGGTAAGAGTTAGGGTTAGAACTAGAATAAGGGCTAGGGTTAGGACTAGTAATACTGTTAGTGTTTAAATTAGGCTAAGGATTAGGGTTAGGACTAGGGTTAGCATTTTGTTTAGGGTTTGGCTTAGGGTAAGGAATAGGGTTAGAGCTAGGTTTAGGGCTAGGGTTAGGGTTAGGGTTAGGGCTAGTGATAGGGTTAAGATTCAGTTCTTAAGCTTGGGTTAGAACTAGAATTAGGGATCTGATTTGTGTTAGGGTTAGGGCTAGGGTTATAACAACAACTTATATATGAACTGGGGTTATGATTATGGCTAATTTTAGGATTAGGGTTAATGCTAAGTCTAGTGTTAGTGTTAATTTAAGCTTAGGGTTATGTTTAGAGCTAGGATTAGTGTAAGGATCAGCATCAGGGTCAGGGTTATTTTTAGAGTTAGGGTAAGGGCAAGGTGTAGATTTATGGTTTGGTTTAAGTTAAGGGTTAGAATTAGGCATATGGCTTGGTTTTGATTTATGTTTAGGGCTAGGGGTATGTAAAGTTTTAGGATTAGCATTATTGTTAGAGCTAGTTTTAGAGTTTGGATTACGATTATGGTTATGGTGAAATTCAGATTTAGGTTTAAACTTAGAGTTAGGTTTAGATTCAGAGTTGGGCTAGGGCTAAGAATAGAACTAGGGATATGGCTAGGGCAAGAGTTAAAGTTACTATTAAGGCTAGGTTTAGGGTTAGGATAGGATTAAATTAGTGTTAGTGTGAGGCTTAGTTTTAGTGTTGGGCCTAGGGTTAAGGCAAGGGTTATGGTTAGGTTTCAGATTATGGTTAGGGTTTAGGGTTATTGTTAGGTTTAGGGTAAGAGATGTGGTTATAGATAGGTTTAGGGCTAGGGTAAGGGTTAGAATTAAGGCTAAACCTCAGGTTATGGTTTGAGTTAGGATTAAGGCTAGGTTTAGGGATAGGATTAGGGCTAGGGCTAATTTCAGATCCAGCTTTACAGTTAAAGATAGTTTTAGGGTTAGGTTAGATTTAGTGTAAGGATTAGATTTATTGTTAGAGTCAGGTCTAGAGCTAAGGGTATTGTTTGGGTCAGGGTCGTTATTAGTGTTTGGGATAAGTTAAGGTTTATATTTAGGGCTCAAATTAGCATAGAGTTAAAATTAGGGTAATGATTTAACTAGGTTTAGGTTTCAAGTTAGGTTTAGAGTAAAGGATAGGGTTAGGATTAGGGATATGGTAAGGTTTAGGCCTGGGTTAGCATTAAGGTTAGGATTATGGTTAATAGATAGGGTTAGAGCTAGGGTTAGAGCTAAGGTTAGTTTATACTTAGTGCTAGGTTTAGGGTTAAGTTTAGGGTTAGTGTCAATGCTCGGTTTAGGGCTCATATTAGGCTAAGTTTTGGGTTAAGTTAGGGCTAGGGTTAGAGTTATGGCTAATGTAAGTACTAGGGTTACAGTTAGGGCTAGTTTCAGGGTTAGGGTAGGGCTAGGGCTAGTGTAATGTTTAGGGTTATTCTTAAAGCTAGGGTTAGTAAGAATCAGGGTTGGGGTAGTTTTAGGGTTCGGCTTAAAACTCGAATTAGGTTAGAACTAGTGTTAGTGTTAGGGTAATGTTGGGCAAGGGTTAGGTTTAGAGTTCTGTCTACAAATAAGATTAGAGTATGGTAAGGGTTAGGGTAGCATCATCTTTAGAGGGAGGGTTAGGGTTAGAGTAATGGATATGGTTTGTTGTAGGCACAGGGTTATTGGTATTAGATTGAAGTTTAGGATTAGGGTTAGGGCTATGGTTATGTTTAATAGGGTTAAAATTTGGTTAGCTAGGTTTAGTTTTAGGGTCAAAACAAGGGTCAAGGGTAAAATTAGGGTTTGGAATAGGGTCAGAGTTAGAATAAGGATAGTGTTAAAACTATTAATAGGGTTAAAATCTTGGTTATCTTAAGGTTTGTGGTAAGGGTTAGGGTTTGAGCTAGTTAGGTCTATGGAGAGTGTGAGGTTTGGGTTTAGGTCTAGTGTTAATTTTCTGGTTAGGTTTAGGTTTAGGGTTAAGTTTAGGGTTATCAATAGGTTTAGGGTTAGTTTTAGATTAATGGGTAGGTTTAGAGCAAGGTTTAGAGGTAGGATTAAGTTTTGGATTAGGGCTAGTGTTAGGGGTATATTTAGGGATAGATGTGGGTTTATGTTTAGGGTAAGGGTTTGGTGTTAGCTAGGGTTAGAACTAATCAAGTGTTAGGTTTGGGTTAGGCTTAGGCTTATGCTTAGTCCTAGGTTTATCTCTAGGTTATGTGTTAGGTTTAGGCCTAGGGTTAGGTCTGTGGGTAATTTAAGAGCTATAGTTATGATAGGGTTTGTTTTAGGGATAGGATAAGGGCTAAGTTTAGTGTTAGGTTTAGATTTTTGGTTAGTGTCATGTTTAGAGGTAGGTTTACTCTTAAATGCAGGTTCAGTATTTGTATTAGAGTTAGAGTCTCAGCTAGAATTAGAACTATGTTTAGGTCTAGGGGTAGGGTTAGTGTTTGTTTTAGTTTAATCTTTACTTTAAGGGCTAGAGATAGGTTTTTGTTTAGGTCTAGGGCTAGAGTTAAGGCTGGATTTAGGATTTGGTTTAGGTTTAGGGCTAGTGTTAGGGTTTGGTCTAGGTTTACAGCCATTTTTAGACCAAGGTTTAGTGTTAGTGTCAAAACAAAGGTCAGGGGTAACATTAGGGTTTGGTATAGAGTCAGATTTAGCATGAGGGTAGGGTTATAACTTTTACTAGGGTTAAAATTTTGGTTAGCTTAAGGATTATTGATAGGTCTAGGGTTACCATTAGAGTTAGGGTTTTGCTTTGGGTAAGTGATAGCCTTAGAGCTAAGGGTAGGGCTAGGGTTAGATTTAGGATTAGGGTTAAATCTAGGTTTATGGCTCAGATTAGAGCTAATTTTTTTTTGTTAGGGGTAGGGCTAAAGTTAAGGCAATGGATAACTTCAGAACTAGGCTTAAATTTGGGTTAAAGTAGGGGTAGATCTAGTGTTAGGGTTATGTTTAAAGTTAGGGTGATATTTATAGCTAGCGTTAGTATTAGGATATGATTCAGAGACAATGTTAGTTTTAGGGTTAGTGTTAGGACTCAAATATAGGATGGGATTCTTGTGAGGTTTCAGTTTAAGGAGGGGGGGTGTTTAGAGCTAGGGTGACTATTAGGATATGAGTCAGTATCAGGGTTAGTTTTAAGGTTAGGGTTATGACTCGATTTAAGATTAGGGTTACTGTTAGGGTTCAGTTTAAGTTTAGGGTGGTGTTTAGACCTAGGGTGAGTGTTTGGATATAATTTGGGGTCAGAATTAGTTTAAGGTTATGGTTAGGACTTGAATTAGTGCTAGCTTTAGGTCTAGGTGTAGTGTTAGGGTTTGATTTAAGTTAAGGTTTAAGGTCAGGACTATTACTCAGTTTTTTTTTTTAGAAAGAGAGAGAGAGAGAGAGAGAGAGAGAGAGAGAGAGAGAGAAATAATTTTTAAATTTTTTTAATTTTTTTAGTTTTTGGTGGACACAACATCTTTTTTAAAATTTATTTGCTGTGGATCAAACACAGCACCCCATGCATGCCAGCAAATATGCTACAACTTGAGCCACATCCTCAGCCCCTATTGCTCAGTTTTGTTTTAGTCTTAGGTTTAGGGTTAGGGCTATTTATATTATTAGTGTTAGTGTTAGGGCTAGTTTTTGTGTTAGGCTTAGACTTAGGTTTAGGGTAAGATTTGGAGTTAAGGTTAGATCTAGGGTAAAGTCTAGGTCTAAGGATAGGGCAAGGTTTACTGCTAGGTTTATCGTTATGGTAAATTATAAGGATAGAACTAGGGATAATTCTAGGGCAGAGTTAGATTTAGTCTTAGGACTAGGTTTATGGTTAGTTTTAGGGATAGGACTAAATCAGGGCAAGGATTAGAACTAGGGTTAGTGTTCAGCTTAGGCCTAGCATTAGGGCTAGGTTTAGGGTTAAGTTTAGAGAAAAGAATGTGTTATACCTAGTTTTATGGGTAGAGTGAAGTTTAGAATTAGGATTAGTGCTAGGGTTACGTTTAGGGTCATGATTAAGGCTAGGTTTGTGGCTAGGATGTGGGCTAGGCTTTGTTGTAGGATTAGTTCTACAATTAGTGCTAGGGATAATGTCAGGTCTAGTGTTACAGTTAGGATTAGATTTAGAATTAGGTCTATATCTTAGTCTAGTATAAGTGTTAAGTTTAGGGTAAGGGCCAGTTTTAGAGCTAGGGTTTTTTTTTTAGGTTCTAGATCAGGGTTATGGTTTCTATCAGGTTAAGATTTAGTGATAGGGCTCAAATAAGAATTAGGTTTGGAGTTATATTTAGGGTAATGGATAGAGTTAAGATTAGGGGTCAGAGTAGGTTTAGGGTAATGGAGAGATTTAGGGTTTGCAATAGGGTTAGGGTTAGGCCTAGGGTTAGCATTAGAAATAGGGTTATCATAAGGGTAATGTATAGGATTAGAGTTAGGGTTAGCGTTAGAGCTAGGGTTAGGGATAAGGCTAGGGTAATGTTTAGGCCAAACGTTAGGCTTTGTGCTATGCTTATGTCTAAGATGATGGTTAAGCTTAGGGTTAGGGCAAGTTTAGGGTTAGGGTTATGCTTACAGTAGGTTTAGGTCTTGGATTATGGCTAGGTTTTGTGTTAGGTTTAGGTCTAGTGTTAGTGCTATGGTTAATGTAAGATCTAGTGTTCTAATTAGGGCTAGTTTGAGGGTTAGGTTTATGGCTAGGTCTAGTTTTAGGTTTAGACTATGGTTTAGAGGCAGTTTTAGAGTTAGGTTTAGTGTTAGTGTCAGAGTCAGTGTTCAGATTAGAGTTAGGGTGAAAGCCAGAATCAGGAGTAGGTTTAGGTCTAGGAGTAGTGTTATTGTTTGGTGTAGTTTAAGGGATATTGTTAGGGCTAAGACTAAGTTTTTGTTTAGGTCTAGGGCTAGAGTTATCGATAGATTTAGGTTTCAGTTTATGTCCAGGGTCAGTGTTAGGGTTAGGTTTAGGTAAAAGTTTACTGGTAGGGCTAGTTTCAGGGTTCACTTTAGGGTTAGGTTCAGGTTTAGACCTATAATTAGTGTTATGGTCAGAATAAGGGTGAAAGTTAGGGTTAGGATTATAGCTAAAATGAAGGCCAGGGTTTGGACTAGTAATAGGGTTACTGTTTGATTTAGGCTAAGGATCACAATTAGTACTAGGGTTAGCATTATGGATAGGATTTGGCTTACAATAAGGGATAGAGTTAGAGCTAGGCTTAGAGCTAGGGTTAGGGTTAGGTTTGGGGTTAGGTGTAGGGCTAATTTTAGGGTTAGTTTTAAGGTTAAATCTAGTTTTAGGAATCAGATTGGGGCTATTTTTTTGTTTTGGAGTAAGGGCTAGTGTTAGGACTATGGCTAATGTAAGAACTAAGGTTATTATTAGGGTTAGTTTTAGGGTTGGGGTTTCAGCTAGGAATGGTGTTAGCACTTGCTTCATGATTAGGGTGATATATAGAGTTAGGGTTAGTTTTTGGATATGAGTCAGGTTAAGAGTTAGTTTTAGTCCTAAAACTCGAATTTGAGCTAGGGTTATGGCTAATTGTAGTGTTAGGGTATGGTTTTGGTTAGGTTTAGGGTTAGGGTAAAGGCTCATTTTTTTTTTTAGGTCTATGGCTAGTGTTAGGGTTAGTTTTATGATTAGCGATAGTGTTTAGATAGTGGTAGAATGAGGTTTAGGCTTGAGGATAGGGTTAGATTTAGAGCTATGGTTAGATCTAGGGTTAGGGCTAAGGTTAGGGCAGGTGTTAGGGTTATGATATCAGAAAGGTTTAGAAATAGAAATGGGGCTAGGGTGAGAGAGTTATTCTTAGGGCTAGAGTTAGGGGTTTGCTTAGGGTTAGGGATAAAATAGGGCTAAATTAGTGCTAAGTTTAGTGTTAGGCCCATGGTTAGGACTAGAATTAGGGTTAGTGTTAGTGTTAGGGTTATTGTTAGTATTAGGAGAATGGATGAGGTTATGGCTAGGTTCAGGGTGAAGGCAAGGTTTAAAATTAGGAATATAAATAGGGTGAGTGTTTGGGTTAGGATTAAGGCTAGGTTTAGGGCTAGAATGAGGGCTAGGATTTGTGTTAGTGTTAGAGCTAGGATTAGGGTTAGTGCTAATGTCAGGTCTAGAGTTATGCTTTGGAATAGTGTTAACTTAGGTTTATGGCTAGGTCTAGTGGAAAGTTAGGTTTAGGGTAAAGGTGAGGTTTAGAGCTACGTATATTATAATGGTAAGTGTCCGGTTTAGGGTTTGGTTTAGGATAAAGTTTAGGGTTAGGGATGAATTTAGCATTAGGTTAGGGTTAAAGTAAAAGATTGTGTTAGGTTTAGAGTTCAGGTTAGGTTTAGAGTAATAGGGTTACTCTTAGGGATAGGATTAGAGTTAGGCTAGGGTTAGCATTTGGGTTAGGTTTATGTTTATGTTAATAAATAGTGTTAGTGTTAGTGTTAGTGTTAGGGCTTGTGTTAACCTTAGAAATTTGGCTATGTTTAGAGATAGGCCTAGGGTTAGTGTTAGTGTTAGGTTTAGCAGAAATTTTAGGGTTTGAGCTAGGGTTAGGTCTAGGGTAAGGGTTAGGGTTAGAGTCAGGTATACAGTTAGGGTTAGTTTTAGTGTTAACGCTTGGTTTAGCATTAGGGTAAGAGTTATGTTTAAGGTACTGGATAGAGTTTGTGCTAGGATTTGTGCTATGGTAACAGTTAGAATTAGGGCTAGGTTTAGGGTTAGTTTGAGGGTTAGGGCTATTGTTATATTTAGAGTAGGGATTAGAGTTTGAGTAGGGTTAGGGCCTGAGTCAGTGTTAGGGTTAAGGTTAGTGCTAGAGATAGGGTTAGGGTTACTCTTAGGTCTAGAATTAGTGCTAGGATTAGGGCTAGGTTGTGTGTGAGGTTTAGGGCTAGTGTAGGTGTATGGGTAATGTAAGAGCTAGGGTTATGACTATGGGTAGTTTTAGGAATTGTCTATTATTAGGGTTAGTTTTGTGGTTAGGATAAGGTTCAGAGCTAAGGTTTGTATTAGGGTAAGTTTCTAGGGTTAAGTCTAGGGTTATGGTTAGAGATAGATTTAGGGTTATGTTTATGGATAATTCTAGTGTAAGGGTTAGATTTAAGGTAAGGCTCGAGTTTAGAGCTAGATGTATTATTAAGGTCAGGCTATGGCAGATGGTTCAGCTTACGTTAAGGTTTAGGTTTAGGGCTTTAATTTGCATTAGGGTTAGAGTTAGGGTTAGAGTAATGAAAAGGCTTAGGATTAGGGTGCAGGTTAGTTTAGGGTAATGGATAGGTTTAGAGATTGTGATAGGGTTAGGGTTAAGCCTAGGATTAGCATTAGGGTTAGGATTATGATTAGGGTAATTGATAGAATGAGAGCTAGGATTAGTGCTAGAGTTATGTTTAGGATTAGGTCTAGGGTTAGGGTAGTGTATAGAATTATAGCTATGGTTAGAGCTATGATTAAGTTAGGGTTTGGGATAGGGCTAGGAAACTATTTATGGTACAGTTTAGGCTTTGAACTGGGGTTAGGTCTAAAGCGAGGTTTAGAGATAGGGTTAGGGCTAGGGTTAGTTTAGGGTTACAATTAGGGCTAGGTTTATGCCTAGGATTAGGGCTAGGTTTTTTGTTAGTTTAGGACTAGCATTAGAGCCATGGGTAGTTAAGAGCTAGGTTCATGATTAGGGCTAGTTTTAGGGTTAGGGTTATGGCTAGGTGTAGTGTTAGGATTAGGTTCTGAGTTAAGGTGAGGTTTGGAGCAAGGTTTATGTTAGGGACAGGGTCAGTGTTCACATTAGAGTGAGTGTTGGGATTAGTGCCAGAATTAGGACTAGGGTTAGGTTTAGAAGTAGGGTTAGTGTTTGGGTTATATTAAGAGTCATTGGTAGAGCTAGGGCAAGGTTGTTGTTCAGGTCTAGGGCTAGAGTTATGGCTAGATTTATAATTAGGTTTAGGTCTAGGACTAGTGCTAGGTTTATTTTAGGTTATTGGATTACTGGTAAGGCTAATGTTAGGGTTCGTATATGGGTTAGGGTCAGGTTTACACCTGTGGTTAGTGTTAGGGTCAGTATAAGTTTCAGGGTTATGGTTTGGGTTAAGTTAGAGGTAGAATGAGGCCAAGGGTTAGGGTTTGGGTTAGGCTATGAATTAGGGTTAGGACAAGGGTTAGCAATAGGTTTAGGGCTTGGCTTAAGGTAACAAATAGGATAAGAGCCAGGATTAGGGCAAGGGTTAGGGATTGGCTTATGGCTAGGTTTAGTGTTAGGGTTAAAGCTAGGGTTAGTGCTTGGATTAGGACCAGGTTTGGGGTTCAGTTAGGGCTAGTTTTAGGGCTACAGCTAATTTATAAAATAGGGTTATAATAGGGCCAGTTTGGGGGTTAGTTTTATGGCTTGGTCATGTGTTAGGGTTAGGGTTAGTGTTAGTGTGATGTGTAGAGCTAGAGTTAGTGTAGGGTCAGTGTTAGTGTTCAGGTTAGAGTTAGTTTTAGGGTTAAAGCCAGAATTATCAGTAGGGTTAAGTCTAGTGGTAGGGTTAGTGTTTGGGTTAGGTTAAGGTTTATTATTAGGGCTAGGGCTAGGTTTTTATTTAGGTCTAGGGCTAGAGATATGGCTAGATTTAAGATTAAGTTTAGGTCTAGTGCTAGTGTTAGGGTTAGGTTTAGATATAGGTATATTTCTAGTGCTAGTGTTATGGTTCAGTATAGGGTCCAGTTTAGACCTACAGTTACCATTAGTGTAAGAATAAGTGTCACGTTTGAGTTATGGTTAGAGCTAGAATGAGGGCTAGGGTTAGGAGTAGTAATAGCATTAGGGTTAGGCCTGGGATTAGCTTTAGGGTTAGTATTGGTTTAGGGTAAGAAATAGGGTTAGACCTAGGGTTAGGGCTACATTTAGGGTAGGGTTAGGGCTAATATTAATATTATGTTTAGGGTTAAAGCTAGGGTTAGGTTTCAGATTAGAGATAGGTTTTGGTTAGAGTTTGGGATAGGTTTAGAGTTATGACCAATGTTTGTAGTAGAGTTACAATTTGGGCCAGTTATTTGATTTTGATTAGGACTAGGTCTAGTGTTAGGGTTAGGTTTAATGTTGGGGTGATGTTTAAAGCTAGGGTTAGTATTAGGGAAAAAATTAGGTCAGGGGTAATTTTAGTGTTAGGGTTTAGACTCAAATTAGGTATAGAGTTAGGGCTTGGTGTAGGGTTAGGTTTGGGTTTAGGTTAAGCTTTAAAGTTAGGGCTATGGCTCGGTTTTGTTTTAGGGCTAGGGCTATGGTTAGGGCTAATTTTAAGATTAGCATTTAGTTTAGGATTAGTGTTAGGGTTTGGTTTATTCTTAGGTCTAGAGTTAGATTTAGAGTTTGGATTGCATCTAGGGTTACGTCCAGGGCTAAGGATATGGCTAGCATTAGTTCTAGGTTAATAGCTAGGATTAGGGTTTTTGAAAAATAGAGTTAGAGCTAGGGATAGGGCTAGGGCGAGGTTGAGAGTTAGTCTTAGACTAGGCTTAGGGTTTGTTTAGTTATTGAGCTTAATTAGGGCTAGGAATAGGGCTAGGTTCATGTTTATGTTTAGGCCTAGTGTTAGTTAGGGTCTTAGGGTTAGGTTTAGTGTAAATGATGGTATTAGAGCTAGGTTTAGAGCTAAGACGAAGGTTAGAATTAGGGTTAGGCTTGGGTTTCATTAGAGTTATGATTAAAGCTAGATTAAGGGCTAGAATGGGGGCTAGGGTTTGCGTTTTGGTTAGGGCTAGGATTAGTGTTAGGGCAAAGGTGAATTCTAGGGTTTTGTTTAGGGATAGTTTTAGGGTTAGATTTATGGTTTAGTTTAGTGTAGGGGTTAGATTTAGGGTAAGGGTCAAATTTAGAGCTAGAGGTATTATTAGTGTCATTGCCATGTTTAGGGTTTTGTTTAGGTTAGGGTTTAGGGTTAGGGCTCAAATTAGCATTAGAATTTGGGTAAGGGTAATGATAGGGTAGGGTTTAGGGTTAGGTTAGGTTTAGCATAATATATAGGGTTATGGTAAGGCATAGGGTTAGATTTAGGCCTAGGGTCAGCATTAAAATTAGGGCTATGTTTAGGATAATTGATAGGATAGAGCTAACTTTAGGGCTAGGGTTATGGATAGGATTAGGGCTAGGTTTAGGGCTAGGGTTATGGATAGGATTAGGGCTAGGTTTAGGGCTAGGGTTACGGTTAGGTTTAGGGCTATTGTATATGTTAGGGTTAGGTCTAGGATTACAGCTAGGGCAAATGTCAGGTCTATGGTACTTTAGGAATAGTTTTAGGGTTTGGTTTATGGCTAGGTCTAATTTAAGGTTTAGGTTTCGGGGTAGGGTCAGGGTTAGAGCTAGGTATATTATTACGGGATAGATCAGAGTTAGGGTTTGGCTTAGGTTAAGTTTAGGATTAGGGCTAAATTTATCATTAGTTTTAGGGTTAGGGTAATGATAGGGTTAGGGTTAGGGTTCAGGTTAGGTTTAGGTTAATGAATAAGATTAGGGTTAGCAATAAGTTTAGGGTTAGGCCTAGGGTTATGATTAGGGTTATGGTTATGGTTCGGGTAATAGATAGGGTTAGAGGTAATGATAAGGCGAGATTTATGGTTAAGATTCTGGCTATGGTTATGATAAGGTTTAGGGCTAGGTTTAGATTAGTTTTAGTTCTGAAACTAGGGTTAAGTCTCAAATAAGGGCTAGGTTTTGGATTTGGTTAGGGCTAGGGTTAGGGCTATGGTTAATGTATGAAATAGTGTTACAATTAGTGCCAGTTTTAGAGTTAGGGTTAGGGTGATGTTTAGAGCAATGGTTATATTTAGGTTCAGTGTCAGGGTCAGGGTTAGTTTTTGTGTTAGGTTTAGGAATCGAATTAGGGGTAAAGTTAGTGCTAGTTGTAGGGTTAGGTTTTGGTTTAGGTTAAGGGTTACAGTTAGGGCTATGGCTCAGTTTTGTTTTAGAGCGAGGGCTAGGGTTAAGGCTAGATTTTGGATTAATGTCAGCGTTAGGACTGGTGTTAGAGTGAAGTTTAGGCTTATGGTTAGGGTTAGATTTAGATTTAGGGTTAATCTTGCATTAGGGCTCATGCTAGGTTTAGCACTAGGGTTAGGGTTATGGTAAGGAATGCACTTAGAACTAGGAATATGTCTAAGGTGAGAATTAGAATTATTCTTAGGAGTAGGCTTAGGGTGAGTGTTAGGATTAGGGCTAAATTAGGGCTAGGTTTAGGACTAGGGTTAGTGTTAAGGTTAAGCATAGTGTTTGGGCTAGGGTGAGGGTTAGCACTGTGGTTAGGGTTAAGTTCAGGGGAATGAGTGGGGTTATAGGTAGTGTTAGGGCTAGGGTGAGGGTTAGAATTAGGATTAGGCCTAGGGTTATGAATCATTTTAGGATTAAGGCTAGGAATAGGGCTAGGATGTGGGGAAGGTTTCTTGATATATTAGGGCTAGGACTCAGGCTAGGGAAAATATCAGGTCTAGGGTTATGATTAAGGATAGTGTTAGGGTTAGGTTATGTCTAGTTCTAGTGTAAGGGTTAGGTTTAGGTTAAAGTTCAGCTTTAGAGCTAGAATTATTATTAGTTTCATGGTCAGGGTCAGGGTTAGCATTTAGTTTACGTTAAAGTTAAGGTGTTAGGGCTTGAATTAGCGTTAGGGTTATGTTTAGTATTAAGGTAATGGAAAGATTTACTTTAGGTTTAATTAAGGTTTAAGGTAAAGGATGGGTTAGGTTACAGCGATCGGGTTTGGGTTAGCATTAGGGATAGGGTTATGCTTAGTGTAATGGATAGTTTTAGAGATAGGGTTAGGATTAGGTTTTGTTTGGGATTAAGTCTAGGATTAGGGTGAGGTTTACAGCTAGGGTTAGGGTTTGGTTTAGGGTAAGTGTTAGGGTTAGGGTAAGTATTAGTTTAGGGTTAAGGTTATGGTTAGGTTAGGATAAAGGTGAGTGTTTGAGCTAGTGTTACGGCTAGTTGAGGGTTAGGATTAGGTTTAGTTTTAAGTTCAAGATTATGGTTAGATTTAGGTTTTGTGTTAGGGATAGGTTTTATTAGAGTTAATTTTAGAGTAATGGATATGGTTAGAGCTAAAGTTTGGGCTAGATTTAAGGTTAGGTTTTGGGTTAGAGTTAGGATTAGGATTCAGGATAGGGCTAGGTTTATATTTAGTGTAAGGCTTAGGCTTTGAGCTAGGCTTAGGTCTAAGGAGAGGGTTAGGGTTAGAGTTAGGATTTGGGTTAGAGCTAGGCTTAGGTTTATGCTTAGAGCTAAGTTTAGGCCTAGGATTAGCTCTAGGTTTTGTGTTAGGTTTTGGGCTAGGGTTAGGACTATGGGTAATGTAAAAGCTAGGTCTATGTTTAGGGTTAGTTTTAGGTTTAGGGTTATGGCTAGGTCTAGTTTTAGGTCTAGGTTTTGGGTTAGTGTCAGGTTTAAAGCTAATTTGAGTGTTTGGATCAGGGTCAGTGTTTGGGATAGGGTTACGTTTAGGGGTAGAGCCAGAATTAGGACTAGAGATAGGTCTAGGGATAGAGTAAGTGTTTGGTTTAGGTTAAAGTTTATTGTTGGGCTAGTGCTAGGATTTTGTTTTGGTATAGGGCTAGAGTTGTAACTATACTTAGGATTAGCTTTGGGTCTAGGTGTAGTGTTAGGTTTAGGTATAAGTATAGGTTTACTAGTAGGTCTAGTGTTAGGTTTTGGTTTAGGTTTAGGGTCAGGTTTAGACCTAGGGTTACTTTTAGTGTCAGATGAGGGTCAGGATTAGGTGTAGAGGTAGAATGAGGGCTAGGGTAAAGAGTAGTAATATGGTTAAATTTGAAGTTAGGCTAAGGATTAGAGTTATGACAAGGGTTAGCATTTGAGTTAGGGTTTGGCTTAGGGTAAGTGATAGGGTTAGAGCTATGGTTAGGGCTAGGGTTAGGGTTAGGTTTAGGGCTAGTATTAGGGTTCAGGTTATAGTTAAAGCTAGGTTTAGGGCTCAGGTCCAGGGTAGGATTTGTGTTAGGGTTAATGCTAGGTTAGGAATATCACTAATGTATGAACTAGGGTTACTATTAAGGCTAGTTTTAGGGTTATGGTTAAGACTAGGTCTAGTGTAATGGTTAATTCAAGTTAGGGTAATGATTAGAGCTATAATTAGTGTTAGGGTCAGCATCAGTGTCGAATAATTTTTAGAGTTAGGGTTAGGGCTAGGTTTAAAGTTTGGGTTTGGTTTAGGTTACAGGTTTTGGTTTGGGGATATGGCTTTGTTTTGTTTTAAAGCTAGGGCCAAGGCTAGGGCAAGTTTTAGGATTAGCATTATGGTTAGGGGTAGAGTTAGGTTTTGGTTTGGCTTATGATTACAGTTAAATTTAGAATTAGGTTTAGATTTTGAGTTAGGTTTAAAACTAGATTTAGCATAAGGCTAAGGATAGAACTGGGGCTAGGGCTAGGGCAAGAGTTCTAGTTAGTCTTAGGGCTAGGGTTAGGGTTAGAATAGGATTAAATTAGGTCTAGGATTAGCTCTAGACTTAGTGTTAGTATTAGGCCAAGGGTTAGGGCGGGTGTTAGGGTTAGTTTCAGGTTTATTGTTAGGTTTGTGGTAAGGGATGGGCTATAGGTAAGTTTAGGGCTAGGGTGAGGGTTAGAATTAGAGTTAGGGCTCGAGTTATGGTTTGGGTTAGGATTAAGAGTAGGTTTAGGGATAGGATTATAGTTAGGGTTAATTTCAGGTCTAGAGTTATGGTTAAAGATAGTTTAAGGTTAGGTTTATGGCTACTCCTTGTGTAAGCATTAGATTTAGGGTTAGGTCATTTTTTAAGATAAGGTTATTATTAGGGTCATGATTATGATTAGTGTTTTGGATAGGTTAAGTTTTAAAATAAGAACTCTAATTAGCATTAAGATTATGATCAGCATAATGATAGGGTTAGGTTTATGTTTCAGGTTAGATTTTGGGTAATGGATAGGGTAAAGATTAGGGATAGGGTTAGGTTTAGGCCTATGATTAGCATTAGGGTTAGGGTTAGGGTAATGGATAGGGTTAGAGCTAGGGTTATAGCTAGGGTTATAGTTACAATTAGTGATAGTGTTAGAGTTAGGTTTAGGGTTAAAGCTAGGGTTAGTGCTCAGAATAGGGCTAGGTTTTGGGTTAAGTTAGTGTTAGGGTTAGAGTTAAGGCTAAGTTAAGTACTAGGGTTATTATTACGGCTAATTTTAGTGTTAGGGGTTAGGATTAGGTCTAATGTTAGGTTTAGGTTTAAGGTTAGGGTGATGTTTAGAACTAGGATTCGTGTTAAGGTCAGAGTCATGATGAGGGTTAGTTTTAGGGTTTGGCTTAAGACTCGAATTATTGCTATGTTTAGGGGTAGGTGTAGGATTAGGACTTGATTTATGTTAAGGATTAGGGTTACGCCTATGGCTAGGTTTTGTTTTAGTGCTAGGGCTAGGTTTAGGGCTTGTTTTATCATTAGCCTTAGGGTTAGGGCTAGGGTTTTGTTTAGGCTAAGGCTAATTTTTAGGTTTAGATTTAGAGTTAGGGTTAGATCTAGGGTTATGGCCAGGGATATGAATAGGGCTAGCATTACACCTATGGTTCAGGCTAAGATTAGGCTTCCAGTAAAGTATAGAGTTAGAAATAGAGTTAAGGCTAGGGTGAGAGTTATAGTTAGTCTTTTGGTTAGCGTTAGGTTTAGGGTTAGAGATAGGGCTAAATTAGGGCTAATATTAGGGCTAGGGTTAGTGTTAGGTTTAGGCCTATTTTTAGGGTTTGGGTTATAATTAAGGCTATGTTTAGGGCTAGGGTTTTTGCTAGGGTTAGGGCTAGGATTATGACTATGGCTAAAATCAGGTCTAGGGTTATGGTTAGGGATATTTTTTGGATTAGGTTTATGTCTAAGTCTAGTGTAAGGTTTAGGTATAGGGTAATAGTCACGTTTAGAGCTAGGGGAATTATTAATGTAAGGGTTAGTGTTGGGCTTGGTTTAGGTTTGAGTTTAGGGTTAGGGCTATAATTAGCATTAGATTTAGCATTAGGGTAATAATAAGGTTAGGTTTAGGGTTCAGGTAAGGTTTAGGGTAATTGACAGTTTTGGAGATCACTAGGGTTAGCCTAGGCTTACATTAGCGTAAGGTAATATTTAGGGTAATGGATATAGTTAGAGTTAAGGTTTTAGCTAGGGTTATTGTTAGAATTATGTATTGAGGTAGGGTTAGGGTGAGTTTTAGAACTAGGGTTAGATTTAGGGTTATGTTTAGCATAAGGGTTAGGTTCTGAGCTATGGGCTAGGCTAGGAGTTATCTTCAGGGTTAGGTCTATGGATAGGATTACCATAGGCTTTGGGTTAGAGTTAGGGTCAGAGTTACACCTAGAATTAGTGGTAGGGTCAGTATAAGGATAAGAGTTAGGGCAGAATTTACGATAGGGTTAGAGCTAGAATGAGAGCTAGGGTTAGGGCTATTCATAGAGTTAGAATTTTGGTTAGCCTTAGAATTAGGGATAGGTCTAGAGTGACCCTTAGTTTTAGGGTTTTGTTTAGGGTTATATTGGAACTATATTTAGGGCTAGGGCGAGGTTTAGGGTTAGAGCAGGTCTAGGGTAAATGTTTGGTTTAGGGATATGTTTAGCAATAGGATTAGGGTTAGAGTTATGGTAATGGATAGAGTTAGAGCTAGGATTGGGGAAATGGTTACAGTTAAAATTAGTGTTAAATTTAGGGTTAGGAATAGGGCTATGCTAATGTTTAGGGTTAGGTTTAGGGTTCAGCTTAGAGGTAGTGTTAAGGTTAGAGTTACTTTATTCAAATTTCTTTGATAAAATCCAGGATTCATCTTTAACTAACCTTACTCTGTTTCCCAAGTTTAGGCCTTTTGGTTCAACTGTTTGGTTTCTGGAACAGTTAGTATTTTCATTTTAATTCATTTTGACCTACACTAGTAAATGTAAAAGGATCTGAAAATAAAACAGGGTCTATGCTAAGTGCTTGAAACTGCACACACACCCTCTATTGTTTGTGGGGAAACACTGGTATGTTCTCTGTGAGTGTAGGCCTATGCTGAAGCATGCAAAAAATATATATATATCTGAGAGCCCTTTAGGAGAAATCAGGGAATATGAATGCACTGAAATTACCCCCATAATTATTTTGTAAGATTTGTTTGATGCTGAGTAGGATTCATTATTTTGCTTGATACACAAAGCTTTCTAAGTGTGGGACTTCTAGGATCAATGGTTCTATAATCAGGTTAGGGTTAGTATTAGGTTTAGGGTGAGGGCTAGTGTTAGATGAAGTGTTAGGGTGAGAGTAAGTTTTGTACAAATTTCTTTGATACTCGAAAGGAGTCATCTTTGAACTAGCCTTAATATGCTCCTCAGATTCGGACCTTCTCACTTCAATGGTTTGTTAACAAGTACACTCTGTATTTTAAAGTTTCACTTCATATTGACTTATAGAGGTAAATGAAAATGGAGGTTTAAATCAAACCAGGTTCGTGCTAGCTGCTTAAAACTTCAGACACTGAATCAGTTCTATGTAGGAACTCACTGGTTTTTTCATTGAGAAAGTAGCCTTAAGATGAAAATGGCAAAAACAACTTTATCCGAGAGCCCTTTTGCAGAAAACAGAGAAATATGCATGAACTGAAACACCACCCTGATTATTTGATCATATTTCTTTGAAACTGCTTAGAATTCATCTGATAGCTTACCCTACTAGGTTACCCATATTAGAGAATTCCAGGACCACCATTTTTTTAAAACAGGTTAGTGTTTGTGTTAAGGTTAGTGTTAGGGCTAGTGTTAGAGCCAGTATTAGGGTTAGAGTTACTTTTGTTCAAATTTCTTTGATACTCGGCAGGATTAAATTTTCTCCTATCTTTACTATACTCCACATGTTTGGGCCTCCTAATTTCATTTTTTTCTCTGTAAGAAATAGTTTGTATTTTAAAGTTTCAGTTCATTTTGTCCTATACAGGTAAAAGGAAATGAAGTTGGAAATCAAACAGCGTTGGTGCTAGCTGCTTGAAACTTCACATTCCATCAATTCTCTGTGGGCAATATCTGGTTTGTTCTTGTGAAAGTAGGCCTAAGCTGAAGCATGTATAAACAACTTTATCCAAGAGTCCTTTAGCAGATAACAGGGAAATATGCATGTAGTGATATACTCCATCAATTTTTTGGTCAGATTTCTTTGATATTGCACAGCATTTATCCCTTAGTTTGCCCTACTAATCTGCCCAGGTTTGCAAGTTCTACTGTCAAAGGTTCCATAAAAAAGTTAGTGTTAGTGGAACGGTTAGGGTTAGAGCTAGGGTTAGGGTTAGAGTTAGTTTTATTCAAAATTCTTTGATACTTGGCAGGCTTTATATTTTATCTAGATTTATTCTGTTTCCCAGGTTTAGAACTTCTCCATTCACAGGTTTGCTGTCAGGAACAATTTGTATTTTAAGATTTCACTCCATTTTGACCTATACCGGAAAGTTAATAGAGCTTAAAATCAAACAGGGCTTGTGCTTTTTGAAACTTCATGCATTCCATCAGTTCTCTGTAAGAACTCTGGTATGTTCCTGGTGAAAGTACGCATAAACTGAAGCATGCAGAAACAACTATATCCAAGGGCCCTTTTGGAGAAAACAGGAAAATATGCATGTATTGAAATACGCCACATAATTATTTCATCAGATTTGTTTGATGTTGTGTGGGATTCATTACTTAGGTTGTCCCACAAGGCTCCCAAATGGAGGACTTCTAGAATCAAGGGTTCTCTGATAAGTTTAGGGTTAGGGTTAGGTTTAGGGTTAGGGCTAGGGCTAGGGTTAAAGGTAATATTAGGGCAAGAGTTAG
Organism: Ictidomys tridecemlineatus; assembly: GCF_052094955.1. Lineage (NCBI taxonomy): Eukaryota > Metazoa > Chordata > Mammalia > Rodentia > Sciuridae > Ictidomys > Ictidomys tridecemlineatus. Next base: position 25,190 of record NW_027526115.1, read on the forward strand.
TTTTGTTCACATTTCTTTGATATTGGGCAGGATTTATCTTTTATCTAGACTTAGTATGCTCTCAAATTTTGGGCCTTCTCGAATCAATGGTTCGTTATCATGAACACTTTGTATTTTAAGGTTTCACTTCATTTTGACCTATGTAGGTTAAATGGAAATGAAGGTGGAAATCAAACATGCATCCCTTCCCCTAAGCCCAACCCTAACCCTAGCGCTAACACTAACTCTAACTCTCACCCTAGCCCTATTCCTAGTTCTAACCCTATGCCTGACCATAACCCAAACTCTAGCCCTAACCATAGCCTTAGCCCTAGCCATAGCTCTAACCCTAGAATTAACCCTAACTCTAAATCCACCCTTAAGACTAAACTTACACTATCACTAGCAATAACACTAATGCTAATTGTAAAACTACCCTTTACATTAGCCTTAGCCCTAAAACAAAACCGAGCCATAGTACTAACCCTAAACCTTAACCTAAACCAAATCCTTACCCAACATATAGCCCTAAACTTACCCCTAAATCGAGTCCTATCTCTTACCTTAAAACAAACCCTGATCCTGACTCTGACCCTAACACTAACCCTAGTCCAAACATCACTCTAAACCTATACTTAATCCTAAAACTAGACATAGCCCTAATGGTAACTCTAAAACTAGCCCTAGGCGTAACAATAGTTCTTAAATTGGTAGTATCCCTAACACTAGCCATAACATAACCAAAAACCTAGCACTAATTCGAGACCCAACCATAACTTTAACCCTAATACTAACCCTAAACGTAGCCCTGAACCTTACCCTAATCCTAACACTAACTTTAATCTTTGCACTATCTTTAAACCTAATCCTAAAACTAGCCCTAACCTTAATCATGATCCTAGCCCTAACCCTAGCTCTAACTCTATCCATTACCTTAACCCTAAACCTAACCCTAATCCTAATACTAACTCTTGGCCTAACTCTAGCATTATCCCTAACCCTAAGCAATTCATTACCATAAAAATAACCTGAACCCTAAAACTAACATATCCATTACCTTAACTATAACTTTAACCCTAATGCTAATTTGAGCCCTAACCTTCAACCTTGACCTAAAACAAACCCTAACCATGACCCTGACCCTAATAATACCCTTACCTCTAAAGCTGACCCTAACACTCATCCTTACCCTTACATTATACCTAGCCATAAATCTATCCCTATAACTTTCCCTAACAATAACACTAGTCATAGTCCTAATGACAGCTCTAACCCTAACACAAACTGTAGTCCTAATCCTAGGCCTAACACTAGATTTAATCCTAACCCTAAGTTTAACCCTAGCCATAACCTTAATTTTAACACTCGCCTTAGCTCTAAACCTAGCTGTAACATTAGACTTTAGCCTACCCTAATCCTAATGCTAATCCTAAACCTAAACTTAGGCCTAAACCTTACACTATCCCTAGCCCTAATCCTAGTCCAAGTTTAGTCCTAACCTTAACTTTAACCATACTCTAGACCTAAGACTAACTTTAAATCTCACCCTAGTTCTATTAATAGTTCTAAACATATCACTTATTATAAACCAAAACCTAGCCCTAACCCTATCCCAAACCCAAAACCTAACCTTTACCCTAGCCCTAATCCTATATCTAAACCTAACTCTAAATCTAACCCTAACCCTAAGCCTAAACCTCACAATAACACTGGCCATAACCCTAATGCTAATCCTAAAACTAGCCCTAACCCTACACCTAACACTAACCCTAGAAAAAACCCTAACCCTATTACAATCCCTAAACTTTTTCATTACTCCTATCCTAACCCAACCGTATCTCAATCCTTAACCATTACCTTAAAATTAACCCTAATCCTAACCCTAACCTAACCTGACATTTAACCCTATCCAATACCCTGAACCTAATGATAATCCTAGCCCTAACACTAACAGTAATCCAGACCCTAACTATAACTCTAACATAGGCATAATCCTAAACCTAACCCTCTCCCTAGTGCAACTGAACCCTAGCTCAAACCCTAAACTGTACTGTAACCCTAAACCTAACCCTATCCATAAGCCTAACCCTAATCCTAACTCCAGGCCTAAAAGTAACCATAACCCTAGCCCTAATCCTAGCTCTAACCCTATCCATTACCCTAATGCTAACCCTAGGCCTAAACCTGACGCTATCACTTACTCTAACCATATCAATTATCCTAAACGTAACCTAAACCCTAAACCTAACAGTCTCATTACCTTAAACCTAACCTTATGCTAATTCAAGCCCTAAACCTAAATCCTAACCTAAACTAGACACTGAACCTGAACCTAACCCTAATAATACACCTAGTTCTAAACCTGACCCTTACTCTAAACCTAATCCTTACATGAGACCTAGCAATAAACCTAACCCTAAATCTGTCCCTAACCATAACCCTAGACTGGACACAATCCCTAGCCCCAATTCTTGCCATAACACTAAAACAAACCCTAGCCCTCAACCTAGCCCTAAACCTAGCCTTAATAATAACCCAAACCATAACATTTTCTCTAACTGTAATTCTAATTTTCTACCTAGCCCTAAACCTAGGTATAATCTTATCCCTTCCCCTGAACCTAAACTTATCCCTAAACCTAAACCTAACACTAGACCTAAACCTAACACAGAACCTAGACCTAATCCTAGCCCTAATTTATCCCCCAAACAAGCACTAATCAGAGACTTAACACTACCTTTAACCCTAACTATAACCCTAATTGTAGCACTAACCTTTACCCTAAACCTAACCCTAACCTCAAAACTTGCCCTAACCCTAAACCTTATCCAAACCCTAATCCTAACCATAATTTTAATCTTAACCCTAGCTCTAACACTATCCCTTACACCAAGTCAAACCTTCACCCTATTGCTAACCTAGTCTTTACCCTAATCTTTAGTCTACCCAAAACACTAACTCTATTACTAGTCCTAAGCCTAGACCTGAATCTAGCTCTAAACTTAACCTAACTCTAACCCTAACCCTGACCCTTATTCTGACCCCAACACTAACCCTTGGTTCAAAACTGACCCTACCCCTAAACTGAAACCTAACACTAGCCCTACAGGTAAAACCTATACCTAAATCTACACTAACTCTAGCCGTAGACCTAAATCTAATCCTAAATATAGCCATAACTCTAGCCCTCGACCTAACAATAACTCTTAACCTAATCCTACCCTAACCCTGAAACTAACCCTAACTCTAACCTGACACCTAACCCTATCAATATCACTAACACTAATTTTAACCCTAGCCCTAACTCTAAACTAACCATAACCAAAACCCTAAACCTAACACTAGCTCTAGAATTAACCCTAGCTCAAACCTTAAACTGTACCCTTAACGTAACCACAACCCTAACACTAGCCCTAACCTTGACACTAATCCTAAATCTAGCCTTAATCCTAGTCATAACACTTGCCCTAACCCTAGTTCTAACCTTAACTATAATCTTAATATTAATTTGTGCCCTAAACCTAAACCTTGACCTAAACCAAACCCCAAATATGACCCTGACTCTAAAAATACCCCTAGCTCTAAACGTGACAGTTTCTATAAAACTAACCCTAAAATTATCACTAACTGTAACCCTAGACTGGATATTATCCCTAGCCCTAATTCTTGCCCTAAACATAACACAAAACCTAGACCTAATCCTTACCTTAAACCTAGGCTTAATGCTAACCCAAACCATAGCCCTAGCCCTAACCCCAATGCTAATTGTAAATCTAGTCCTAACACTAACCCTAGCACTAAAACAAAACCAAGAAAAAGGCCAAAACCTAAACCTTAACTTAAACCAAATTCTAACACTACACCTAGACCAAACCCTAGCCCTAATTCGAGTCCAAATTCTAACCTTAAGAATAACCCTGTCTCTGACTCATATCCTAACACTCACCCTATCTCTACACAACCCTAAATTTAAACAAAACCCTAACAGTAACCCTAGCCATATTTTGAGTCCTAAATCTAACCCTAAAACTGATCTTGACCATGACTCATTTCCTAAAACTAAGCATACCTATAAATATCACCCTAACCATAACAGTAGAACTACCACTACACCCAACCCTGAAACTAACCATAATTGTAACCATAGTTCTTACGTTAGCCATTTCTCTAATCTTAGCCTTAACCCTAACACACAAACTAGCCCTAATCTGAGAACTAAACCTAGCTAAAACCTAACCCTAACCCTAAACCTAACCCTAACAATAGCTCAAAGCCTAAACCTTACCCTAACATAGACCTAGATCTATCCCTAACTCTAACCCTAACCATAACCCTAATCCTATACTTAACCCTATCCCTAAACCTAGCTCTAAACCTACTCTTAACTCTAACCCTAACACTAAACCTATTGATAATCCTAGCCTGAACCCTAACGCTAACCCTAATCCTAACCAGAAAACTACCCCTAGACATAACCCTAAATGTATCACTCACCATAGCCCTAACCCTAGTTCAAACCCTAAACCTTACCATAAACCTAAACATAATCATAGCCCTAACCCTAAGCCTAAACCGAAATATAACCCTAACCCTAATCCTATATCTATCTGTATTCATTATTCAAAACCTAACCTTAATCATAACCTTAACCCTAGCCATACCATAATCCTATCCCTAGACCTAACCCCAAACCAAATCCTCACACTAGCCCTAACCCTAGTTCAATACCTAACCTTATGCTAAACATAACCCTAAACCTAACCCCAGTTCTAACACTAAACCTTACCCTAACTCAAGACCTATTCCTATTCTTAACTCTAGATCTAAACTTAGCTCTAACCCTATTTATTATCCTAAACATAACTCTTACCCAAATGCTAACAATAGGCCTAACCCTAACGCTATTGCTAACACAAACCCTATGAATTACTCTAAACCTAATCTGAACCCTAAACAAAACCCTATCATTACCCTAACCATAACCCTAATGCTAGTTTGAGCCCTAAACCTAAATCCTAACCTAAACCAAACCCTTACTCTGACCCTAACCCAAGTAATTCCCCTAGCTCTAAACTTGACCTTACTCTTAACCTAACACTTACACTAGATGTAGCCATAAACCTGACCCTAAAGCTATCTTTACCCATAACCTAGACCTGATGTTTGCCATAGCCTTAATCCTAGCCCTAACATTACAAAAACAGTAGCCATCATCCTAGCCCTAAATCTATCCTTAATTATAACCTTAACACTAACCCTACACCTAACCCTAATTCTAACTCCCACTCTACCTCTAAACCTAGCTACAATGTCATCCCTTATCCTAAACTTAACCCTAACCCTAACCCTATCCTTAATGATAGGCCTAAGCTTAAAATGAACCCAAGCCTAATCCTACCTCTAATTTAACTATATTCCTAAACCTAACCCTAACTTTAGCCCTAAGGCTAACTCAATTTTTCACACTAACCTCTCCCTATATCTAACCCTATCCCTTACTTTAAACCTAAACCTAGCCATAACCCTAGCCCTAACCCTTGCCCTATCTTTAGTCCTAGCCTTAACTCTAGCTCTAATCAAAACTCTAAATATAACCCTAACACTAAGCCTAAGCCTAACACTAACACAAGCTCTAACCCTAAGGCTAATCGTAAAAGTAGCCCTAATCCTAACCCTAAGACTAAAACAAAACTGAGCAGTATCCCTAACCCTAAACCTTAACTTAAACCAAACCCTAAAACTATAACTAGACCTAACCCTAGCTCTAATTAGAGTACTAACCATAACCTTAAACTAACCCTGACCATGATTCATATCCTAACACTCACCTAGGCTCTAAACATCACTCTAAACTGAAACCGAACCATAAGAGTAATGCTAGCCCTTATTTGAGTCCTAACCCTAACCCTAAAACTAACTCTGACCCTGACACCTATTCTAATACTAATTCTAGCTCTAAATATTAACATATCCTTAAAACTAACCCTAACACTAAAGGTCTCACCCCCAAAACTATTCCTAAATAGAACCCTAAATTTAACCCTCGTTCTTACATTAGCCATTGCCCTAACCTTAACCCTAACCCTAACAGAAAAACGAGCCCTAACTGAGCCTTAAACCTAGCTTTAACCCTACCCCAAACGCTACCCCTAACACTAGCTCTAACCCTATACCTAACTGTAAGCAAAATGCTAACTCCAATGGTAACCCTAGACCTATCCGTAATCCTAAGGCTAAATAACAACCCTAAGTCAATTAATAGTCCTAAACCTAGCCCTCATTCTAGCTCTAACCCTATCCCAAAACCTAACCGTAACCCTAACCCTGACCCTAATTCTGACCATAACACTAACCCTATGTCTAAACCTGACCCCAACCCTAGACCAAACCCTAACACTAGCCCTACCCATAATTTACACCTAAGCCTAACCCTATCAAAAGCCCTAGACATAAACATAATCCTAAATCTAGCCTTAATCCTAGCCTTAGACCTAAGGAAAAAAAAAAACCTATCCCTATCCCTAACAATAAGCCTAAACCTATCGCAAAGGCTAAACCTAATCCTAGACATAAACCTAATCCTAATTCTGGCTTTAACATTAACTATCTTTGATCTGAACATTGACCCTCCCTTTAACACTAAACATATCTCTAAACCTGACCCTAAACGAAAACCTAATCCTAACACTACACCTAGCTATAATCCTAACCCTACAACTAGCCCTAATTATAACCCTAGCTCTTACATTACCCATAGCCTTAACCATACACCTTAACCTAACACAAAATGTAGAGTGAATCCTAGGCCTAAACCTAGCCCTAAACTTAACCTTAAACCTAACCCTAGCCCTAACCCTAATCCTAACCCTAGCCTTTGTCCTAACCCTAGCTCAAAGCCTAATACTTACCCTAAATATAAACTTGGACCTATCCCTAACTCTGAAGCTAACCCTAGCCCTTATTCTAACCTTAACCCTAGCCCTGAACCTAACTCTAAACATATCCATTACACTAACCCTATCTCCATTAATAGTCCTAACAGTAGCACTCATTCTAGCTCTTTCTCTATCCCAAAACCTAATGCTAACCCTGACCCTTATTCTGACCCTAACACTAACCCTAGATCTAAACCTGATCCTAAATCTACACCAACCCCTAACACTAACTCTAAACCTTAACCTAATTCTAAATATAGCCTTAACTCTAGCCCTAGATCTAAATAATAAACTAACCATAACAATAGCCCTTAACCTAACCCACACACTAAACTTAATCCTAGACCTAAACGTAGTCCTAATTCTGACTGTAAACCTAATTCTAACTCTAACCTAAACACTGACCCTGCCTTTAACAGTAAATCTACATCTACACCTGACCCTAACCAAAAATATAAACCTAACATTAGACCTAGCCATAATGGTAACCCTACAACTAGCCCTAATCATAACCCTAGCTCTTATTTTATCCATATTCCTATCCTTTTGAATTAACCTAACACAAAACCTAGAGCAATTCCTAGGCCTAAACCTAGCCCTAAGACTACCCCTAACCCTAACTCTAGCCTTAACCCTAATCCTAACCCTAGCCTTAGTCCTAAACCTAGCTTGAAGCCTAAACCTTACCCTAAATATAAACTTAGACCTATCCTCAACTCTAAAACTAACCCTAGCCCTAATCCTAACCCTAATCCTTGCCTTAAACCTAGCTCTAAACCACCCATTACCCTAACACTAATCCTAACCCTATTGATAACCATAGCTGTAACCCTAACCCTAACAAAAAAAACTAATCTTGGTCCTAACCCTAAACCTAACGCTTGCCATAGCCCTAACGCTAGCTCAAACCCTAATCCATACCATAATCCTAAACATAATCATAGCCTTAACTCTAACCCTAAAACTAAATCTAACCCTTATCCTACACCTAAACCTATATATAACGATATCTATTATTCTAACCTTAATCCTAATTTTAATGATAACCCTAGCCATAACCCTAACACTAAACCTATATCTACCATAATCCTATCCTTAGACCTAACGCTGAATCTAAACCTCGACCTAGCACTAGCCTTAACACTAGCTCAAACCTCACCCTTATCCTAAACATAACCCTAGCCCAAACCCTACCCCAAATCCTAGCCCTAATCCTAACCTAAACGAAAGCCCAAACCCTAGCTCTAACTCTATCCATTACCCAAACCATAACCCTAAACCTAATGCTAATCCTAGCCCTAACTCTTAACCTAATTCTATCCCTAGCCCTGATTCTAACCCGAGAACTCAACCTAGCCCTAACTCTTACTCAATCCCTGACCCTTACCCTTAACCTAACCATAAGACTTAACCTAAGCCTAAGCTTAACACTAACTCTATCCCTAAACCTAAACTAAACCGTAGCCTTAACCCTAGGTCTAACCTCACTCATTACCCTAACCATAAACCTCATGATAACCATAGCCCTAACCCAAAACCTATTCTAATCCTAACCATAAACCTAACCCTTGATCTAACATTAAATATAATCCTTGCCATAGTACTAACCTTAGCTCAAACCCTAACCATACCCTAAATCTAACCCTAACCCTAGTCCTAAACCTAACCCTAACACTAACCTGACATCTAACCGTGTCCATTACCATAAACCTAGGGATAACCATAGACCTAACCATAATACTAACCCTAACCCTAACCCTAACCTTAACCTTAACACAAGTCCTAACCCTAAACCTAAACCTAGTCTTACCATTAACACTAGCTCAAACCCGTAATCGTACCCAAAACCTAACCCTAACCCTAGCCAAAACCCAAACGCTAACCCTAACTCTAGCCATAATCCTAACCATTACTCTATCCCTAACACTATCTCTAACCCTATTAATTACCCTAAGGGCAACAATAACCCTAATGCTAAACCAAGGCCTAATCCTAACCCCATCCATTACCCTAAACCTAATCTGAACCCTAAACCTAACCTGAAGCCTAAACCTAACCCTAGCAATTACCCTAACTCTAACTCTAAGTATAACGCTAATTTGAGTCGTAACCCTAAACCTTAACCTACCCAAACACAAAACCTGACCCTGAGCATTTTAATACCCTTAGCTCTAAAACTGAACCCTACCCTAAAACTAACTCTAACTCTAGACCTAGCCATACACATACCCTAAAACTATCCCTAATGGTAAACCTAGACATGATATTAGCCCTAGCCCTAATACTTTTCATAACCCTAACACAAACTCTATCCTGTACCTGTACCCTAACTTAGCCCTATCCCTAATTTTATCCCTCGCCCTAGTTCTGAACCAAGCTATAACCCCATTCCTTCCCCTAAACCTAACACTAACCCTGGTCCTAGACCTCAACCTACAACTAAACCTAGACCTAATTTTAGGCCTAATTTAGCCATAACCCTAACTCTAACACTAGCACTAAGACTAAATCCAACTCTCACACTAGCCCTATTCCTAGTTCTAACACTATCCCTTACCATAACCCTAACACTTGCCCTAAACTTAGCCCTAACCCTAGCCATAGCCCTAACCTTAGATCTATCATAACTCTAAATATAACCTTAAACCTAACTGTAAAACTCACACTACCATTAGCCCTAACACTAATGCTATTTCTAAAACTAGCCCTTACCTAGATTTAGCCCTAAAATAAAACCAAGTCATAGCCCTAACCCTAAACTTTAACCTAAACCAAAACTTTACCCAACATTTGGCCCTAACCCTAGCCCTAATTCTAGTCCTATCCTAACCCTAAAACTAACCTTGACTCTGACTCTGACCCTGTAAATAACCCTACCTCTAAGATCACCCTAAAAATAAACCTAACCCCCAAAACTAGACATAGCCCTAAATCTAACACTAAAAGTAGCCCTAATTATAACCCTAGTACTTACATTAGCTGTAGCCCTAACCCTAGCCCTAACCTAACCCAAAACATAGCCCTAATCCAAGCCCTACACCTCATTTTAACCCTAAACCTAATTCTGGGCCTAGTGCTAAACATTACCCTAAACCTAAACCTAACCCTAAAACTTGTCCTAACCCTAAACCTAACCATTTTCTTAATCCTAACCATAAACTTAGACCTAATCCTAGCTCTAAACCTATCCATTACCCTAATCCTAACCCTAACCCTAATGCTAACTCTAGGATGGCCCTAAGCCTATCTCTAACCCTAAATTTATCCATTACCCTAAACTTATCCTGAACCCTAAACTTAACCATATCCATTACCCTGACCTTAGCCCTAAATATAATGCTAATTAGAGCCCTCACTCTTAAGCTTTATCTGACCCAAACCATCAATGTTACTGGGATCCTAATAATAAACCTATCTTTAAATCTGACCCTAACACTCAACCTAAAATTTACACTAGAACTAGCTATAAACCTCATCCTAAAACAAACTTTAACAATAAACCTAGACCTGACATTATCCCTAGCCCTAATCCTAGCCCTAACCCTAACGCAAAACTTAACCTTAATCCTAGCACTTAACCTAGCCTAGTCCGAACCCTAACTCTAACCCTAGCCCTACAACTAGGCCTAGCCCTACCACTAATCCTAGTGCAATTCCTGGTATTAATTTTGACCTAACCCTAACCCTAGCCCTAAGACTAACTCTAACTCTCAGTGTAGTCCTATTCCTAGTTTTAAATCTATCCCTTAAAATAACCCAAACCCTTGACCTAAGCCTAGCCCCAACTCTAGATCTTACTTTTTCCCTACCCCTAAACCTAGATCTAATCCTAATTCTAAATCTAACCCTGACTCTAAGCCTATACCTCACCCTAACATTAGCCCTATGCCTAATGCTAATTGAAAAACTAGCTCTAATCCTAGCCCTAGCACTCAAATAAAACTTAGTCATAGGCTTAACCCTAAACCTTACCCTAAATCAAAGAATAACCCTATACCTAGCCCTAACCCTAGCACTAATTTGAGTCCTAATCCTAACTCTAAAATTTACACTGACCCTGACTCGAACCCTAACATTTACCCTAGCTCTAAACATCACCCTAACCTTAAAGATCACCATAACCCTAAACCTAACTCTAAAAATAACCTAATTGGAACTCTAGTTTTTAAAATATCCATGGCCCTGCCATAACAGAAAACCTAGCCCTAATCTGAGACCTAACCATAACTTAAGCATAACCTTAATACTAGCCCTATCCCAAAACCTAATACTATTCCCAACCCTAGCTCTAACTCTGTCCCTTACACTAAGCTAAACCCTCGCCTTAATGCTACCCTACTCCTAACCCTAATCCTTAGCCTACCTCAAACGATAACTCTAATACTAATCCTAACCCTAACCCTCATTCTACCTCTAACCCTAATCCAAACTCTAACCCTAAACCTGACCCTAATTTTGACCCTAACTTTAACCCTAGGTTTAAACCTGACCCTAACCAAAACTGAAACCTAACATTAGCCCTACGGGTAACCCTATATGTAAACCTAACCCTAAAAGCAGACCTAGAAAAAAGCCTAATCCTAAATCTAGCCATAACTTTAGCACTAGCCCTAAATAAAATCCTAGCCCTAGGCGACACAATAACCGTTAAACTAACTCAAACACTAACTTTAACCCTAGACCTAAACCTAAGCCTAATTCTGGCCCTAACCTTAAATCTAACCCTAACCTGAACAATGACCCTTACCCTAACACAAACATAGCTCTAAACTTTATGCTAACCCAAAATCTAGCCATAACCCTAACACTAGATGAGCCATAATCCTAACCCTAGCTCTTTCACTACCCATAGCCCTAATGAGTGCCCTAAACCTCACACAAAAGCTAGCCCTAATCCTAGCCCTAAATCTAGCCCTAAGCCTAACCCTAAACTAAACCCTAGACCTAACACAAACCCTAACCCTCTCACTAGCCCTAACCTAGGACAAACACTAACCCTTATCATAAACTTAACCCTAGCCCTAACCCTAACCCTAATGCTAATCCTAGCCAAATCCTAACCGTAACCAAGACCAAACCCTAGCTCTAAATCTATCCTTTACCCAAAACATAAACCTTACCCTAATGCGAATACTAGCACTAAAAATAACCCTAATCCTAAACCTAGACCTTACACTAATCCTATCCCTCACCCTGACCCTAACCATAGGTAAAACCCTAAAACTTATCCAAAACATAACCCTAACACTAACCCTAGGCCTAAGCCTAACCCTAACCCTAACCCTAGACCTAATGCTAACCATAATCCTAGCCCTTACCCTATCTATTACCTTAAACATAAGCCTAACCCAAATGATAACCCTAGGCCTAAACTTAAACCTATCACTAACACTAACCCTATCCATTACCTAAACGTAACCTAAACATTAAACCTAAGCCTATCAATTACTCTAACCCTACGCCTAACACTAACACTAATGTTAATTCGAGCACTAAATTTAAACCATAACCCAAATCAAACTCTGAACAAGACATTGACTCTAATAATACAGCTAGCTCTAAACCTGACCCTTACCCAAAACTTAACCCTTACACTAGACCTAGATATAAAACTAAACATAATACTATCCCTAACCAAACCATAGACCTGACATTAGCACTCTACCTAATTCATGCCCTAAACCTAACACAAGCCCTAGCCCTCATCCTAGCACTAAACCTAACCTTAATCCTAATCTGAACACTAACCCTAGCCCAATTTATAATATCAACCCTCTCCTTAGTTCTGAACCTATATATAACCACATCCCTTCCCCTAACCCTAACTCTAACCCTAACCCTAACACTATCATTAACCTTAACCTGAGCCCTAACACTAGGCTTAACCATAACAGTAATGCTAGCCCTAATGCTAGCACTAATTTATCACTAAATGTAACCCTTACTCTAACCCTAGCCCTAAAACTAACTCTAACTCTCGAGCTAGACCTATTTCTAGTACTAACCTTATCTGTTACCATAACATAATATTAGCTGTAACCTTAACCCTACCTAGCCCTAACCCTAGATCTTACCACAATTCTAAATCTAACCCTTACCCCAAGCCTAAACCTCACCCTACCACTAGCCCTAACATTATCACTAATCAAAAAATAGTCCTAACCCAAGCCCTAGACCTGAAACAAAACTGAGCCATAGCCCTAATGCTAATCCTAACCTAAATGTAACCGTATACCTGACATTAGCCCTAGCCCTAATTCTTGTTCTAACCTTAATGCAAAACCTAACCTTACACCTACCCTTAACCCTACCTCTAATTCGAATGTTATCCCTAACCCTAAAACTGACACTGACCATGACTCTTACCCTATCACTTACCCTATCTCAAAACATCACCCCAAAACTAAGCTTAATCCTATCACTAGACCTAGCCCTAACCCTAACTCTAAATCTAGCCCTAATCATAATTCTAGTTCTTACATTAGCCATAGTCCAACCTTAGCCATAACCTAATCTAAAACCTAGACCTAATCTGAGCCCTAACCCTAGCTGTAACCCTAACCCTAACTCTTACCCTAAACCTAATGCAAACCCTAGCCTTAATTCTAACCATAATGCTAAATCTAACCGTAAACTTAAGCCTAAACCTCACCCTACCACTAGCCCTAACAATACTGTTAATCCTAAACTAGCCGTAACCCAAACCCTAGCCCTACCTCTAAACCTAGCTAAAACGCCATCCCTTATTCTAAAGATAATCATAATCCTAGTCCTAATACTAGGCCTAAAATGAACAATAAACCTAGCCCTAATCCTAGCCCTAATTTAGCACTATCCCTAAAACTAACCATAACCCTAGTTCTAAGACTAACTCCAACTCTCCTAGCTCTAAGCCTAACCGGTACCCTAAGCATAAACCTACATTTATCCCTAAAAATAATCTTAACCCTAGTCCTAATACTAACCTTAACCCTAGCCCAAAACCTACCCTTTACCCTAAACCTAAACCTAACCCTATTGATAATCCTAAGCCTAACCTTAATGCTATAACTAACTTGAAAACCAACCCCAGACCTAACCCTCAAACTCACACTTGCCATAGAATTAACCCTAGCTCAAACCCTAACCCTTATTATAAACCTAAACATAACCATAGCTATAACCCTAAGCCTAAACCTCTATCTAACCCTAACTATAACCCTAAACCTACATCTAAACCTATCCATTACCCTAACCTTAATCTTATCTCTAATGATGGCCTAGCCCTAATCTTAACCCTAACCCCATCTGTACTGTAATCTTATCCCTAGACTTAACCCTAAACCTAAACCTCACACTAGGCTTTACATTAGCTCAAAACCTAACCCTTATGCTAAACATAACCCTGACTCTAGCCCTAGTTCTAACCTTAACACTAACTGTAACTCAAGGCCTTTTCCTAACCATAAACCTAGCCCTAAACTTAGCCCTAAACTATCCATTATACTAACCCTAACCCTTACCCTAATGGGAACCCTTGACCTCACCATAACCCTAACAATTAGCTAAACCTAACCTGAGCCCTAAACAAAAACCTATTATTACTCTAACCCACACCCAAAGGCTAATTTGAGCCCTAACCCTAAACCCTAACTTTAATCAAACTCTAACTCTGACCCTGACCCTAATAAATTCCCTAGCTTTAAAGCTAACCCTTACCATAAACCTAACACTTACACTAGATCTAGCTATAATCATAATCCTAAAACTATCCCCAACCATAAGCCTAGACCTGAGATTAGCCCTAGCCATAATCCTAGCCCTAAACTTAACCCAAATCATAGCCCTTATCATAGCACTAAACATATCCTTACTCCTAATCCTAACCCAAACACTAGCCCTAACCCTAACACTAAACTAGCTCTAATCTTGGCCCAAATATAGTCCTATTCTTAACTTTAGCCCTTACACTTGCTGAAAGACCAACTCTAACTCTCACCCTAGCCCCATCCCTTGTTCTGACCCAATCTCTTACCAGAACCCTAATTCTAGCCATTACCTTACCCCTATTTTTAGCACTATCCCTAACCTAGATTTAACTTTAACTGTAAATCTAACAATAACCCTAAGCTTAACCCTAACCCTAACTGTAACTTTAAATCTAACTTTAACCCTAAGGCTAAACCTAAACCTAACACTAGCCCTAACCCTAATGATAATCCTAGAACAAGCCCTAACCCTAACCCTAGCCCTAAAACAAAAGTGAACCATAGCCCTAACCCTAACCCTTAACCTAAAGCAAACCCTAACTCTAACCCTAGCCCTAATTTGAGTTATAATCCAAACCCTAAAACTAACCCATTATTACTCTGACCATAACACTAACCCTAACTCTAAACATAACCCTAACCCTAAAACTAAACCTAACCATAGATATAGCCCTAACTGTAACCCGAAATTTAGCCCTAAATATAACCCTGGTACTTACATTAGCCATAACCCTAACCCTGGCACTAATTTAACACAAAACCTAGCCCTAATCCTAGCCCTGACCCCAATTTTAACCATAATCCTAAACCTAAGCCTAGCCCTAATCATAAGCATAACCCTATTCCTAACCCTGGATCTAACCCTATCCATTGCCATTAATGTAACCCTAACCCTAATGCTAAACCTAGTCCTATCTCTAACGCTAACCCTAATCATAACCCTATCCATTACACTAATCCAAACCTAGACACTAAACCTCACCCTATCATTAACCTAAGAGTAACCCTAATCTAATTGGAGCTCTAACATTAAAACTTAACCTATCCAAAACCCTAACCCAGACCTAACTATAAAAATACTGCTAGCTCCAAACCTGACCCTAACTCTAAAACTAACCCTTGCACTACATGTAGCCATAAACCTAACACTAAAACTATCTTTAACCATAATCCAAGACCTGATATTGGCCCTAGCCCTAATCTTAGCCCTAAACTTAAAACAAAGCCTAGCCCTCATCCTAGCCCTGAACCTAGCCCTAATAATGACCCTAACCTTAACCATAGACCTACCCTAATTCTAACCCTTACCCTCCCACTAAACCTAGCTATAACACCATCCCTTACCCTCAGCTTACTCCTAACACAAACCCTTATGCTAGTCCTAAGCTGATCACTAACCCTAGCCCTAATCCTAGCCCTAATTTAACCCTATCCCTAATTCTAATGCTAACCATAGCCCTAAGGCTAACTCTCACACTAGCCCTATCCCTAGTTCTAAACCCATCCCTTAACTTAACCCTAACCCTAGCCCTAAACATAGCCATAAACCTACCCATAACCCTTGCCTAATCCTTATTCCTAGTCCTAACCCTAGATCTAACTCTAACTCTAACACTAAGCCAAAGCCTAAGCCTAATATTAACACTAGCACAAACTCTAACATGAATCATGAAATTATCCCTAACCCTATCAGTAAAACAAAATTAAGTAATAGCCCAAACACTAAACCACACTACACCTAGAACTAACTCTAGCCCTAATTCAAGTCCTAAGCTTAACTTCAATACTAACCCTGATTCTGAATCATATTCTAAAACTCAACCTAGCTCTAAACACCACCCTAACCTTAAATCAAACCCTTACAGTAACCCTAGCCTTATTTAGAGTTCTCACCCTAACCCTAAATCTAACCCTGACCCTGAATATTATCTGAACACTAAGACTTGCTCTAAATATCACCCTAACCTTAAAACTAATTAACCCTAACCTTAAAACTAATGAACACTTGAGGTTTAACACCTAATCCTAATCAAAAAATTAACCTAAATGTAACTCTAGTTCTTACTTTAGACATTGCTCTAAACCTAGCCCTAATTTAACACAAAAACTAGCCTTAAACCAAGCCCTAAACCTAGCTTTAACCCTAACTCATGCCCTAACCCTAGCCCTAACCCTAGCCCTAACCCTAGCTCTAACCCTATCCCTTACCCTAAGCTAAACCCTAGCACTAAACCTAACCCTATCACTTAACCTAATAGAAACACTTACCCTAACACTAGCCCTAACACTAGCCCTCATTCTAGCACTAACCATAACCCAAACCCTAACCTTAACTCTGACACGTATTCTTACCCTAACAGTAATCGTAGGTCTAAACTTGAAATTAACCCTAAACCGAACCCTAACAGTAGCCCTTCCAATAACCTTATACCAAAACCTAACACTAATACTAGCCATAGACTTAAACTTAATCCTAAATCTAGCCATAACTCAAACCCTAGAACTAAAGAAAAACTTAGACATAGCCCTAACAATAACTCTTAGTTAACCAAACACTAACTCTTCCCCTAAACCTAACCCTAGAATTTTAATTCTAAACATAACCCTAACCTGAACACACACTCTGACATTAAGAGTAACCCTAGCTCTAAAGACCACCCAAACCCTAAACCTAACCCTAAAACTATACCTAGCCCTAACATTAACCCTATAACTAGCCTGAATCATAACATGTTCTTATATTAGCTGTAGCCCTAACCTATATCAAAACCTAGCCCTAATTTAAGGTCTACCCTAGCTTTAACCCTAAAGCTAAACCTAATCCTAATCATAGTTGTAACCCTAAACCCAAGCCTAACCCTAGACTTAATTCTTAGCATAACTCCAGCTTTAACCCTAGCTCTAAAATATTTTTACTCTAATGATAATGCTAACCCTTATGCTAACCATAGGCCAAACCCTAATCCTATCCCTAATCCTAACCCTATCCATTACCCTACAATTAACCTGAACCCTAAACCTAAAACTATCATTACCCTATCCTTATCAATAATGCTAATTTCAGCACTAAACCTAAACCTTAACCTAACAAAAACCCTAAACCTGTCCCTAACTCTAATAATACCCTTAGCTCTGAACCATAAAGCTAACCCTTAAAATAGACCGAGCTATAAACCTAACCCTAAACTATCCATAACTGTATCTCTATGCCTGACTTTTGCCCTAGCTCTAATTCTAGTTCTAACCCTAACACAAAACTTAGCCAACATTCTATCCATAAACTTCACCTTAATCATAAACCTTACTCTAGCCCTAATTCTAACCCTCACCCTAGCCATAAAATTAGCTATAATACCAACCCTTACCCTAAAACTAACCCTAACCCTAAACCTAACACAAACCCTAGCCCTAACTCTAACCCTAACTCTAACCCTTTCCCTAAGACTAACTCTAACTCTCGCCCCAGCCCTATACCTAGTTCTAACCCAATCCCTTACCGTCACCCTAAACATAGCCCTACCCCTAGCCCTATCCTTAGCCCTAGCTCAAACCATAGATCTAAAGCTAACTCTAAATCTAACCACAAACCTAAGTCTAAACCTCACACTAACACTAGCCCTAACCCTAACACTAATCCTAAAACAAGCCCTAACCCCACCCCTAGCACTAAAACAAAACTGAGTCATAGCCCTAACCCTAAACTTAACCTAAACTAAACCCTAACCTTACAACTAGCGTACACCTATCGCTAATTATAGTCCTAAGTCTAACCTGAAAAGTAATCCAGACACTGACTCTGGCCCTAACACTAATTCTAGGTCTAAATATTGTCATAACCCTAACCCTAACCCTAACACTAGACCTAGCCCTAACCCTAACCCTATAACTAGCGCTAATCATAACCCTATTTCATACATTAGCCTTAACCTTAACCCTAGCCCTAACCTAACCCAAAACCTAGCCTTAGTCCGAGTCCAAAACCTAGCTTTAAGCCTAAATTTAAACGTAACCCTAGCCCAAAAAAAGCCCTAATCCTATACATATCCTAGCAGTAATCTTAGATCTAACCCTATCGTTTACCCTATTGATAACCCTATCCCTTATGATAATCATTAGATCTAATATTAACCCTATCCATTACAGTAAACCACATCTAAACCCTATACCTAACCCTGTCATTAACCCTAACCCTAAACCTAATGCTCATTCGAGCCCTAAATCTTACCTCTAACCTAAACCAAACACTAACCTTTAACCTGACACTAATAATAACCCTAGCTCTAAACCTGACCCTTACTCTAAACCTAACCCTTACATTGGACCAAGGCATAAAGCTAACACTAAATCTATCCCTAACTGTAACCCTAGACCTGGCATTATCCCTAGCCCTAATACTAGCCCTTACTGTAAAACACTAGCCTTCATTCTAGCCCTAAGCCTAGTCTTAATTGTAACCCTAACCCTAACTCTAGCCCTAACCCTAATAATAACCCACGCTCTACCCGTCAACCTAGCTATAACCCACTCCCTTACCTTACGTGTAACCCTAAATCTATCCCTAACCTGAGGTATAAACCTAACACTAACCCTAGCGTTAATTTATCTCTATCCCTAACCATAACCTTAGCCCTAGCCCTAAGACTAAATTTAACTCTCACACTAGCCCTATCACTAGTTCTAACCCTATCCCTTACATAACCCTAACCCTAGCCCTAACCCTAGTCCTAAGCCTTGCTCTATCCTTAGTCCTAGCGCTAATCATAGATCAAATCTCAACTCTAAATCTAACCCTAACCTGAAGCCTAAGCCTAACCATTATAAATACATTTATATTTAGATTCTATGTCTACAGATGTTGGCTTCAATTATAATTTAGAATATAGTCATTAGTTTCATAAAAGACATACCATTTTTAGTGGTATATAGAGAACTGATGGTCAGGGGAAGGACACTAGGTTAAGGGGAAAAGGAGTGAGGGTCTGAGATTAATCTATCTTAGCAAATTAGAGAACTGTAGTGAATAGACAGGGGTAATATATGGATGAATGTATAAATTCAAATTCCTTATCTGAATTCATAAAATTACCCTATGTATAAATAGTAAAAGTTAGAAGGTTGAAAGTGGGATAGAGGGAGCAAGACAAAAGAAGAAAAAAATAACAAGAAAAGAAAGAAAGAGAGGGAGAATGAAAATAAGAGAAAATAAAGGGGGTGAGGTGAGCCTATGCAATTCGTGTATATTATACTATTCTGGTGATTCAGTTCTTAAAGTCCAATTTTATGCAAAGTTCTTGGTTTCACGTATGTTGAGATTGTGAGGGCCAGAGGGGGAAGGGTAGAAGAGAATAAATGAGAAGAGCGAGAAAAGAAAAGTCTCTCAGAACTGTTTTCTTCCAGTAGGTGGAGTTGTCTATTTCTAGTTTGAGTTTCTGTGCGAAGAGTGGTGGAGGTAGCCAGTTTGAGAGTGCTTGAGCTTCTACCTGGAGCCTCCCTATTTATATTCTCTGAGTTGGAAACCACCTATACAGTTGCTGTTCACACCCCCCAAAAGCTTGTGAGAAAAATCTTGAGTTATCACAGCTGAAGGTAGGGGAGTTGGAAACCAGGTACCTGAGCAGCCACAGAACTAAACTGGTAGCCACTACCACTAATAGATGGTGAGTAAAGTATTCCAAGATGGATTTAATCTGTTACCTATGTAGGGTGCTTGGTGAGGTGGGCGGTTCTGGGGTGACCCTTGGCTGTGTCCAGAGCTTGGTCTGGAGACCCGCAAGAAAAGCCTCTGTGTTCTGTGCTACCTACCCTCTGCACCCAGAGTGCCTGCATGGCTGAGCCTCCCATCTGAGCCAAGAGCAAACCCACGGCCAACACTTAAGTCTGCGCCAAGAGCTCACGCAAGGCTGAGACTTCCATCTGAGGTGAGAGCACATGCTCAGCTGAGAGTTCCATCTGTGCAGAGAGCTCATGCGTGGCTGTGACTTCCGACTTCCGACTGAGCCAAGAGCAATCACACAGTCAAGACTTCCATCTGCACAGAGAGCTCCAGTGTCTTACTAGTTTTCTTCAAATTTCTATGATATTAGGCAAGATTCATCTGTTACTTAGCCTTACTATCCTCCACAGTTTGGGGCCTTCTTGGTTCAATTGTTCGCTGTCAGGAACAGTTTTTACTTTAAGACTTTCCTTCATTATGGCTTATTTATGTGAATAAAAATTGAGCTGGAAATCAAACAGGGTTTATAGGAGGTGCTTGAAACTTCACAAATCAGTTCTCAGTGGGCATTTTCTGGTTTCTTTCTTTTGAAGGTAGGTCAAAGCTGAAGCATACAAAAGCAATTGTATCTGAGCCCTTAAGGAGAAAACAGAAAATATCTATGTATTGAAATAAGTCACCCAGTGATTTGATCATCTTTTTTTGATACTGTGTAGTATTCATCTTTAACTTGTCCCACTAGGCTCCCCAAGCTTGGGACATCTAGGATAAATAATTTTCTATACAGGTAAGGGTTACGGTTAGGGTTAGAGCTAGCATTAGAGTTAGAGTTATTTTTGTTCAAATTTCTTTGATACTGGGCTGGATTCATCTTTTCCCTAGCCTTACTATTCTCCCCAGGTTTGGGACTTGTGGGTTAAGTGGTTCACAATCAGAAATGGTTTGTATTTTAAGGTTTCACTTCATTTTGACCTATATGGTAAATGGAAATAGAGCTTGAAATCAAACAGAGTTGGTTTTAAAGTTTGCTTGAAACTTCACACACTCAATCTCTCAGTGTGCATCTTCTGGTTTGTTTCTTGTGGAAGTAGTCCTATGCTAAAATATAAAGAAATAGCTTCATCTATGAGGGCTTTAGGAGCAATCCTCAATATTTTTTGGTCAAATTACTTTGATACTGTACAGGATTCATCCTTTACCTCACCTTCTATTAGGATCCCCAGCTTGGGGCCTTCAAGTTCAATGGTTCACTGTCAGGAAGAGTTTGAATTTTTAGGTGTCCCTTCATTATGGCCCATAGGTGTGAAAGAAAATGAAGCTTGAAATCAATCAGGGTTTATACTACCTGCTTGATACCTCACAAACTCAATTAATTCTCTGCGAGCACTCTCTGTTTTCTTTCTACTGAATACAGGCCAAAGGAGAAGCATGCAAAAACAACTTTATCTGAGAGCACTTTATGAGACAACAGGGAAATAAGTATGTAATGAGCTACCTCCCGCAATTATTTGGTCAGATTTCTTTGATACTGTGCATTTTTATCTCTTAGCTTGCCCCACTAGGCTTCACAACTTTGGGACTTTTATGATCAAAGGTTATCTAAGCAGGTTAGAGTTAAGGTTACAGTTAGGGTTAGGACTATGTATAGACCTAGTGTTAGGTTTAGAGTTAGTTTTGTTCAAATTTTCTTGATACTGTGCAGGATTCATCTATTACCTAGCCTACTATGTTCCCCAGGTTTGGGCCTTCTCAGTTCAATAGTCTACTGACAGTAACAGTTTTTATTTTGAGGTTTCACTTCATTTTTAACTCTATGGTAAAGGGAAATGGAGCTTGAAATAAAAGAGGGTTGATGCTTGCTGATTGAAAAATCTCACACTCAATTAGTTCTCTGTGTGCACTCTCTGGTTTGTTCCTTGTGAATGTAACCCTAAGATGAAGCATGCAAAGCAACATTATCTGAGAGTACTTCTGGGGAAAACAAGAAAATAGGCATGCACTGAACTATCTTCCCCAATTATTTGGTCAGATTTCTTAGATGCTGCACAGGATTCACCTATTAGCTTGCAGTAAGCTCCACATGTTTGGGACATCTAGAATCAATGATTTTCTAAACAGGTTAGAGTTAGGTTTAGGATTAGGGTTACGGCTAGCTTTAGAGATAGTGTTAGGGTTAGAGTTTGTTTTGTTCAAATTTCTTTTATACTGGGAAGGATTAACCTTTTACCTACCCTTACTATATGCCTCAGTTTGGGGCCTTATTTGTTCAATGGTTTGCTGTCGGGAATAGTCTGTTTTTAATGTCTCACTTCATTTTGACCTATACGGATAAATGAAATCGAGCTAGAAATCAGAGGATTAGTGCTAGCTGGTTGAAACTTCACATATTCAATCAGTCGTCTTTGTGATCTCTCTGGTTTATTCCTTGTGAAAGTAGTTGTAAGATGAAGCATGTAGAACAAATTTATTCAAGATCACTTTATGAGAAAAAACTGCAATATGTATGTAGTGAAATACCGCCCCCAATTATTTGGTCATTTTTTTTGATACTGTACAGGATTCTTCTGTAAGATTGCCCCACTAGTCTCCCCAAGTTTGAAACTTTTATGATCAAAGGTTCTTTTAACAGGTTAGGGTTACAATTATGGTTAGAATTAGGGCAAGGATTAGAGCTAGTCTTAGGGTTAGAGTTAGTTAATTTCAACTTTTTTGATATTGGGCAGGATTTAATTTTTTCCTATTTTTAGTATACTCCCCATGTGTGGGCTTCCTAGGTAAAAAAAAAAAAGTTGCTCTCAGGAGCAGTTTTAATTTTCATGTTTCATTTCATTTTGCCTTATAAGGATGAATGGAAATGCAGCTGGAACTAAAACAGGGTTTGTGCTAGCTGCTTGAAACTTCACACAATTAATTCTCAGTGTGCATTATCACATTTGTTTCTCAAGGAAGTAGCCCAAAGCTGAATTAAAAAGAAACAGCTTTATCTGGGAGCACTTTAGGAGCTAGCTTCAACATTTTTTGCTTAATTGTTTTGATACTGTACAGGATTCATCCTTTTCCTAACCTTAGTAAGATCCCCAAGTTTTGGCCTTCAAGGTTTGCCGGTTCACTGTCAGGAACAGTTTAAATTTTTAGGTTTCACTTTATTATGGCCTATAGATGTGAATGAAAATGGAGCAGTAAATCAAACAGGGTTAGTACTAGCTGCTTGAAATTTCACACACTCAATCATATCTCTGTAGGCACTCTCTGGTTTATTCCTTGTGAATGTTCCATAAGCTGCAGCATTAGAAAATAATTTAACCATGAGCACATTAGGAGAAAAAAAGGAAATATGAATATACTGAAATAACTCTGACAATTACTTGGTCAGATTTGTTTGATACTGAGCAGGTTTTATCTGTTAGCTTGCCCCATTAGGCTCCTTTATTTGGGGACTACTATAATCAACGGTTCTCTAAACAGGTTAGGTTAGGTTTAGTATTAGATTAGGGCTAGGTTTAAAGTTTTTATAGATTTAGTTTTGTTCAAATTTCTTTTATACTGGTCAGGATCCAGCTTTTACATAGCCTTGCTTTATTTCCTAGATTTGGGCCTCTTGTGTAAAGGGTTAGCTGTCTGGAACAGTTTGTATTTTAAGTTTTCACTTTATTTTGACCTATGTGGGTAAATGGAAATGGAACTGGAAATCAAACAAGGTTGGTGCTTGCTACTTCAAACCTCAAACCGTCAATCAGTTCTCTATGGGCATTCTCTGGTTTACTCTTTGTGAAAGTAGCCCTAAGTAGAAGCATGCAATGCAACTTTATGTGAGAGCACTTTAAGAGAAAAACAGGGAAATATGCATGTGCTGAACTACATCCCCCAATTATTTGGTCAGATTTCTTTGATACTGTGAAAGATTCATCTTTTAGCCTGCCTCACTTGACTCCACAAGTGTGGGACTTCTAGGATAAAAGAGACTCTAAACAGGTTAAGGTTAGTGTTAGTGTTAGTGTTAGGACTAGGGTTAGGCCTAGTGTTAGGGTTAGAGTTAGTTTTGTTTTCAAATTTCTATGATACTGTGCAGGATTCCTCTTTTCCCTATTTTGACTATGCTCCAAATATTTGGGCCTCGTACATAAAGGGTTTGCATTCAGGAACAGTTTCAATTTTAATGTGTCTCTTCTTTATGCCCTATATGGGTGGATAGAAATGAAGCAGGAAACCAAACAGGGTTTGGTCTAGTTGCTTGAATCATCACACACTCAATCGGTTCTCAGTGAGGATTCTCTGGTTTGTTTCCTGTGGAAGTAGTCCTAAGCTGAAGTAAAAAGAAACAGGTTTTATCTCTGAGCGCTTTAGGAGCAAGCAGAATACATATTTACTGAAAGAACTTCAAATTTTTTTGGTTGGATTACTTTGATACTGCACAGGATTCATCTTTGACCTAGCCTTAGTAGGCTCACCAAGTTTGATCCTTTAAGATTCAGTGGTTCGCTCTCAGGAATAGTTTCTATTTTAAGGTTTCACTTCATTTTGACCTAAATGGAATTGGAGCTAGAAATCAAACAGGGTTGATGCTAGCTGCTTCAAACTTCACACACTCAATAAGTTCTCTATGGGCACTCTCTTGTTTGTATTTTGTGAATGTAACTCTAAGCTGAAGCATGCAAAGCCAGTTTATCCAAGAGCACTTTAGGAGAAAAGAGGAAAATATATTGAAACACCTTCCCCAATTATTTGGTCATAATTCTTTGATACTGTGCAGGATTCATCTACTAGCTTGGCCCACTAGGATCCCCAAATTTGGGACTTCTATTATCATAAGTTCTCTAAAAAGCTTAGTGTTAGGATTCGGAATAGAGTCAAATCTAGCTCTAGAGTTACAGTGAGATTTGTTCAAATATATTTGATACTGTACAGTATTCATCTTTTCCTTACCCTTGTTAAGTTCCCCAGTTTTGGATCTTCTCAGTTCAAGTGTTCACTGTCAGGAACACTGTACATTTTAAGGGTTCACTTCATTTTGATCTTTATGGGTAAATGTAAATGGAGCTCAAAATCAAACAGTGTTGGTCCTAGCTGCTTGAAACTTACATACTCAATTAACTCCCTGTTGGTACTCTATGGTTTTTTCCTTGTGAAAGTATCCCAAAGCTGAAACATGCAAAAAAAAAAAAACTTTATCTGAGAGCAATTTAGGACACAACAGAAAAATATGCATGTGCTGAACTACCTCCCCCAGTCATGGTCAGATTTCATTGATACTGCACAGGATTCATCTGTTAGCTTGCCCCAATAGTCTTCACAAGATTAGAACTTCTATGATCAAAGGTTCTCTAAACAGGTTAGGGTTAGTTTTCAGTTTATGGTTATGGCTAGTGTTAGAGTGAGTGTTAGGGTTACAGTTAGTTTTGTACAAACTTCTTTGATATTGGGCAGGAGTCATCTTTTACCTAGCCTTACTAATATTCACCAGTTTTTGGCTTTCTGTTTCAAGGTTCACTTTCAGGAACAGTTTGAGTTTTAAGGTTTCAATTCATTTGAATCTATACAGGTAAATGGAAATGGAGCTAGAAATAAAACAGAGTTTGTGCTAACTGTTTGAAACTTCATATACTCAATATGTTCTCTGTGGTCACTCTGTGATTTCTTCCTTGTAAAAGTAACTCTAAGCACAAGCATGCAAAAACAACTTTATCCAAGAGCACTTTATGAGAAATCAGAAAAATATGCATGTCCTGAACTACCCCTCCCAATTATTTGGTCAGATTTGTTTGATACTGCACAGAATTCATCTGCTAGCTTGCTGCACTGGGTTATCCATGTTTGGGACTTGTATGATCAAAGCTCTATAAACAGCATAGATTTTGTTTTACTGTTAGAGTTAGGACTAGATTTAGAACTAGTGTTAGGGTTAGAGTTATTTTTGTTCAAATTTCTTTAATAGTGGGAAGGATTTCTCTTTTATCTAGTCTTATTATGTTCCCTAGTTTTGGGCCTTCTAAATTCAATTGTTCACTGTCGGCAATAGTTTGTATTTCAAAGTTTCACTTCAAATTTTCCTATGTGGATAAATAGAAATGGAGCTGGTAATCAAACAGGGTTGGTGCTAGCTGCTTGAAATTTCACACACTCAATAAGTTCTCTGTGGGCACTCTCTGGCTTCTTCCTAGTGAAAGCTATCCAAAGCCATGGCAATGAAAAGAACATTATTCAAGAGCACTTTAGGCAAAAACAGGGGAAATAGGCATGTACTGAAACACCTCCCCCAATTATTTTGTCAGATTAGTTTTGATACTGGGCAGGATTCATCTATTACCTTTCCCTACTAGGCACCCCAAGTTTGGGTCTTCTATGATCTAACGTTCTCTAAACAGGTTAGGTTAGGGTTAGGTTTATGTTTAGGGCTAGGGTTAGAATTAGTGTTGGGATTAGAGTTAGTTTTGTTTAAATTTCATTGATACCAGTCAGGAATCATCTATTACCTAGTCTTACTCTATTCCCCATGTTTGGACCTTCTAAGTTAATGGTTCTCTGTCACAAACAGTTTGTGTTTTAAAGGTTTAACTTTATCTTGACTTATATGAGTAATTGGAAATGGAGCTGGATAACAAAAAGGGTTGATGTTAGCTGCTTGAAACCTCACACACTCAATTAGTTCTCTGTGGGCACTCTCTGATTTGTTCCTTTTGAATGTAGCCCTATTCTGAAGCATGCAAAGCATAGGTTTAGGGTGAGGGGGATGTATAGGGCTAAGTTTAGTGGTAGGGTCAGAATCAGGGTAAGGGTTAGTTTTAGGGTTAGGGTGAGTATTCAAATCAGGGCTAAAGTTAATGCTAGATGTAGGCTTGGGGTTTGCTTTTATTTAAGGTTTAGGTTTAGGGCTACGGCTTGGGTTTTTTTTTGTTTGTTTGTTTGTTTTTTGAGCTAGGGCTGCTATTAGGGCTAAATTTTTGATTAGTGTTAGAGTTAGAGCTGGTGGATAAGGGTTAAGGTTAGATTTATATTTAGTATTAGACATAGTACTAGGGATAGTTCTACTTTAGGGTTCTGAAAGGGATAGGGTTAGAACTAGGGATTAAGCTAGGAAGAGAGTTAGTTTTAGACTTACTACCAGGCTAGGGTTAGGGTTAAGGTTACAGCTAAATTAGGGTTAGGATTAGGGCTAGGGTTAGTGTTAGGGTGAGCCCTAAGGGTACGGGTCGGTATAAGGTTAGCATTGGGGTCAGGGTTAAGTTTAGGGTAATGGGTGGTGTTATAGCTCTCTTTAGGTCTAGGTTGAGGGTTAGAATTAAGATTAGGGTTAGGGTTAATCATCATGGTAGGATTAAGGTAGGTTTAGGGCTAGAATGATGGCTAGGATTTATGTTAGGTTTAGTGCTAGGACTAGGACTAGGACTAATGTAAGGTGTATGGATATGGTTAGGAATAGTTTTAGGATTAGGTTATGCCTAGTTCTAGTGTAAGAGTTACGTTTAGTGTAAGGGTCAGGTTTAGAACTAGAGGTTTTATTAGGGTTAGAGTCAGGGTTGGCTTTTGGTTTATGTTAAAGTTTACAGTTAAGGCTTGAGTTAGTGGTAGATTTAGGTTTAGGGTTAGGGTAATGGATATGGTTAGGTTTAGATTTCAGTTAAGATTTAGGGTAAAGAATGGGTTAGGTTTATTCAAGGGTTAGGATTAGCATTAGGGTTAGTGTTATGTTTAGTGTAATGAATAGGTTTAGAGCTCGGGTGAGGGCTAGGTTATGGTTTGGATTAAGTTCAAGATTAGGGTTAATTTTAGGGATAGGGCTAGGGTTGGTTTAAGGAAAGTATTAGGGTTAGGATAAGTGTTAGGTTTAGGTCTAGGGTTATGGTTAAGTTAGAGTAAAGGTTAGTGTTTGAGCTAGGGTTAGAGCTAGGGTGAGGCTTAGGTTTAAGTTTAGGTCTAGGGTTATGTTTAAGGTTATGGTATGGTTTAGGGTTAGGATTATGGCTAGGGTTTTAATTAGGGTTAGGGTTATGTTTAGGTTAATGAATAATATTAGTGGTAGGGTTAGGATTAAGTTTAGGGTATGGGTTAGAGCTAGTATTAGGATTTGGTTTAATGTAAGGCTTAATGTTTCAGATAAGCTTAGGGCTATTGCAATGGTAGGTTTGGGGTTAGGTCTAGGGTTATATTTATGTTTAAAGTTAGGTTTAGTGTTAGGGTTAGGGTTATAATTAGGGTGAGTGTAAGGGTAATGAATAGGGTTAGAGCTATAGTTTGGGATAGGATTAAATTTAGGATTAGAGCTAGGATTAGGGTTAGGATTTAGGATGGGTCTAGTGTTGTTTAGTGAAAGGGTTTTTTTTTTTGAGCTAGGGTTAGGTCTAAGGCATGGGTTAGGGTTAGCACTATTATTTGGGTTAGGGTTATGCTTAGGGCTAAGTTTAGGCATAAGGTTAGTGCTAGGTTTTATGTTAGGTTTAGAGCTAGAGTTAGAACTATTGGTAATGTAAGAGCTAGGGTTATGTTTAGGGCTAGTTTTAGGGTTAGGATTATGGCTAGGTCTAGTTTTAGGTCTAGGTTTTGTGTTAGGGTAAGGGTCAGTGTTTGGAATAGGGTTAGGGTTGGGGTTATACCCAGAATTAGGTCTAGGTTTAGGTCTAGGCATAGGGTTAGTGTTTGGTTTAAGTTAAGGGTTATTGTGAAGGCTATGGCTAGGTTTTTGTTTTTTGGTATATGGATTGAGTTATAGCTATTTTTAGGATTAGCTTTAGGTCTAGGGCTGGTTAGGGTTAAGTATAGATATAAGATTATCAGTAGGGCAAGTCTTAGGGTTTGGTTTAGGTTTAGGGTCAGATTTAGACCCAGGGTAAGTGTTAGGGTCAGAATAATGTCAGAGTTAGGGTTAAAGCTAGAATGAAGGCGAGGTTTATGAGTAGTAACATGGTTAAAGTATAAGTTGGGCTAAGGTTTGAGGTTAGTACTAGGGTACTAACATTTGGGTTAGGGTTTGACTTTGGGTAAGGGAAAGGGTTAGAGCTAGGTTTCAGGCAAAGGTTAGGGTTACGCTAGTGTGAGGGTTATTATTTGCATTTAATCTAGGGTTAGGGCTTAGATTATGGGTAGGATTTGGGTTAGGGTTAGGGGTAGGGTTAGGGCAACTTCTAATGTATGGACTAGGGTTATGATTGGGGTGGTTTTATGGTAATAGTTAAAGCTAGGTCTAATGCTAGGCTTAATTTAAGGTTAGGGTAATATTTATAGCTAGGATTAGTTTTAGGGTCAGTGGCAGAATCAGGGTTAATTTTAGAGTTAGGGTTAGGGCTAATTGTAGGGTTAACGTTTGGATTAGAATAAGGGTTAGTGTTAGGGCTATGGTTTGGTTTTGTTTTATGACTAGGGCTATGGTTAGTTCAAGTTTTAGAATTAGCATTATTGTTAGGGCTATGTTAGTGTATTTTTAGGCTTATGGTTACTATTAAGAGTTAGGTTTATATTTAGAATTAAAATTTGTGCTAGTCCTAAGGATAGGGCTAGGGCAAAAGTTAGTCTTAGTGCTAAGGTTAGGGTTTGGGTAGGACTAAATTAGGGCTAGGATTAGTGCTAGGCTTAGTGTTATTGTTAGGCCTAGAATTAGGGCGATGTGTTAGGGTTAGGATTAGGGTTATAGTTAGGTTTAGGGTAAGGGATGGGGTTATAGCTAGGTTTATGGCTAGATCAAGTGTTAAAATTAGGGTTAAAACGTGGGTTATGGTTTGAATTAGGGCTAGGGCTAATATCAAGTCCAGCATTATGGTTAAGAATAGGTTAGGATTAGGTTTATGGCTACATCTAATTGTAATGGTAGGTTTAAGGTTAGAGTCAGGTTTGGAGCTAAAGATATTTTTAGGTTCAGGGTCATTATTAGTGTTTGTGATAGGTTAAGGTTATAAGTTAGGGCTCAAATAAGCATTAGGGTTAAAATTAGGGTTTTGATAGGGTAAGGTTTAGGTTTCAGGTTAGGTTTAGGGTAATAGATAGGGCTATGAGTAGGGATAGGTTTAGTTTTAAGCCTAGGGTTAGCATTAGGGTTAGAGTTAGGGTTAGGGTTAGGGTAATGGATCCGGTTAGAGCTAGGGTTATGGTTATGGTAATGGATAGGGTTAGAGCTAAGGTTATGGCTAGGGTTATCATTACAATTAATGCTAGTAATAGGGTTAAGCTTAGGGTTAGGGTTAAAGCTAGGCTTTGGGCAGAGATTCGGGATAGGTTTTTGGTTAAGGCTAGGGTTAGAGTTACATCTAATATAAGTATTAGAATTATGAATAAGGCTAGTTTTGGGGTTAGAGTTAGGGCTAAGTCTAGTGTTAGATTTAGAGTTGGGGTTAGAGTGATGTTTACAGCTAAGTTTAGGTTTAGGTCAGGATCAGGGTTAATTTTTGTTTTGGGCTTAAAACTCAAATTAGAGCTAAGATTGGGGCCAGGTGTAGGGGTAAGGTTTGGTTTCGTTTAAGGGTCAGCGTTAGGGCTATGGCTTGGTATTGTATTAGGGCTAGGGCCAGAGTTAGAACTAGTTTTAGAATTAGCATTGGGGTTATGGTTAGGGCTAGTGTTATGTTTACGTTCAGGCTTATGGTTAGGGTTAGATTTAGATTTAAGTTTAGATCTAGGGTTAGGGCTAGGGCTAAGAAAATGTCTAGTGTTAGGCCTAGGGTTAGAGCTAGTATTAGGGTTCCAGTAAGGGATAGGGTTAGAACTAGTTTTAGGGCAAGTGTGAGAGTTAGACTTAGTCTTAGGGCTAGGTTAGAATTAGGGTTAGAGATACGGCTAAATTAGGGTAAGATTAGGGCTAGGGTTAGTGTTAGGGTTACGCCCAGTATTAGGGTTAGGGTTATGATTAAGGCTATCTTTAGGGCTAAAATAAAGGCTAGGTTTTGTTTTAGGGTTAGGACTAGGATTATGGCTAAGAGTAATGTCAGGTCTAAAATTATTTTCAAGCTCAGGTTTTTGGCTAGGTTTAGTGTAAGGGTTAGTTTAGGGTAAGGGTCAGGTTTAGAGCTAGGGGAATTATTAGGGTCATATTCAGTGTTAGGGTTTGGTTTAGGTTTGAGTTTAGGGTTAGTGCTCAAATTAGCATTAGGGTTAGGGTTATTGTAATAATAGGGTTAGGTTTAGTTTTTAGGTAAGTTTTAGAATAATTAATAGGTTTGGGGTTAGTGATAGGTTAGTGTTAGGCCTAGTTTTAGCATTAGGGTAAGGTTTATGTTTAGGGAAATGGATACAGTTAGAGTTTAGTTTAGGTCTAGGGTTATGGTTAGGATTAGGTCTTGAGTTCAGGTTATGGTGAAGGTTAGAACTAGGGTTATTTTTAGGGTTATGTTTAGCATAAGGGTAAGGTTATGAGCTATGGGTAGGGCTAGAGCAAGGGTTAGGTTAAAGGTTAGGTCTAGGGATAGAATTACGGTAGTTTTAGGGTTAGAGTTAGGGTTAGGGCTATGATTATCATTAGGATCAGGGTTAGGTTTAGTATAATAAATTCAGATAGATTTAGGTTTTTGGTTAGGGTTAGATTTAAGTTTAAGGTTAAGGTTAGAGCTCTGATTATATTTAGGTTTATGGTAAAGGTTAGGTTTTGAGCTAGGGATAGAGCTATAGCGAGTGTTAGGTTTAGGGTTAGGTCTAAGTTTAGTTTTCTGGTTATGGTTATGGTTAGGATTATGAATAGATTTAGGTTTAGGTTTAGGGTATTGGGTATTTTTAGATCTAGGTTTAGGGCTAGAGTTAAGGTTAGATTTATGGATAGTTCTAGGTTTATGTTTATGGTAAGGGTTAGGTTTTGGGCTAGGTTTGGGACTAAGGCTAGGTTTAAGTTAAAATTAGGGCTAGGGGTAGGGTTAGGGTTATGCTTATTGCTAGGTTAAGGCCTAGAATTAGCTCTAGGTTGTGTGTTAGGTTTAGGCCTAGGGTTAGGGCTATGGATAAGGTAAAAACTAAGGTGATGAGTAGGGCTAGTTTTAGGGTTAGGGTTATGGCTAGGTCTAGGGTTAGATTTATATTTTCGGTTAGGGTCAGGTTTAGAGGTAGGTTTATTGTTAAATGCTGGTCAGTGATTGGGTTATAATTAGAGTTAGGGTTATAGCCAGAATTAGGACTAGGTTTAGGTCAAGGAGTAATGGTAGTGTTTGGGTTAGGGTAAGATTATTGTTAAGGCTAGTACTAGGTTTTTGTTTAGGTCTAGGGCTAGGGTTAAGGCTAGATTTAGGATTAGATTTAGGTCTAAGGCTAATGGTAGAGTTAGGTTTAGAAATAAGTTTATCAGTAATGCCAGTGTTACAATTGGTCTAGGGTTAGGGTCTGGTTTAGACCAAAGTTTAATATTAGGGTCAGAATAAGGTCAAAGTTAGCATTAGAGTTTGGAATAGAATTAGAGTTAGAATGAGGCCTAGCGTCAGAACTATTAATGGGGTTAGGATTTTGGTTAGCCTAAGCATTAGGGATAGGTCTAGGGTTACCATTAGGGTTAGAGTTTTGCCTAGAATAAGGGATAAGGCCAGAGCTAGGGTTAGGGTTAAAGTTAGGGTTAAGAATAAAGGTAGGATTAGAGCTTGGATTAGGGCTTTTTTTGTGTTAGGGTTAGGGCTAGGGTTACGGCAATGACTAATGTTAGAACTGGGGTTACAATAATGTTCATTTTAGGGTTAGGGTTAGGGGTACGTCTAGTGTTAGGGTTAGGTTTAAGGTTAGGGTGATATTTACAGATAGGGTTAGTTTTAGGATATTAGTCAGGGTCAGGGTTAGGGTTAGGTCTCGAATTAGTGATAGGGTTACTGTTAGGTTTTTGTTTAAGTTTAGGATGGGGTCACCTAGAGCTAGGGTGAGCGTTAGGATATGAGTCTGTTTCAGGGTTAGATTTAAGGTTAGGGTTAGGAGTCAAATTTAGTGCTAGGGTTAGGTCTATATGTAGTTTTAGGGTGGTTTAAGTTAAGGTTTAGGGTTAGGGCCATTGCTCAGTTTCGTTTTACTGCTAGGGTTAGGTTAGGGCTAGTTTTATGATTAACATTAGAGTTAGGGCTAGTGTTTGTGTTAGGGTTAGGTTTAGGGTTAGGGTTAGATTTAGTTTGGGTTAGATCTAGGGTTAGGTCAAGGACTAAGGATAGGGCAAGCATTAATGATAGGTTTAGGGCTAGGTTTTGTGTTATGGTAAGGAATAGGGTTAGATCAAGGGATAAGGCTAGTGTGAGAGTTAGAGTTAGGCTTAGGGCTATGGTTAAGGTTAGATTTAATTATAAGATTACTGGTATGGCCAGAGTTAGTGTTTGCTCTAAGTTTAGGTTCAGGTTTAGACCTAAAGTTATTGTTTGTGTCAGAATAAGAGTCAGGGTAAGCGTTAGGGTTTGGGATAAGTTTAGAGCTATAATGAGGGATAGAGTCAGGACTATTAAAAGAGTATGGTTAGCCTAATAATTAGGAATAGTTCTAGGGTTACCATTAAGTTTAGAGTTTTGCTTAGGGTAATGGATAGGGAAAGAGCTAGGGTTACATTTAAAGTTAGGGTTAGGGTTAAAGCTAGGTTTAGAGCTTGAATTAGGGCAAGCTTTTGTATAGGGTTAGATCTAGGGTTAGGGCAATGGCTAATGTAAGTTCTAGGATTACCATTATGGTTAATTTTAGGGTTCAGGTTAAGGGTAGGTCAAGTTTTAGGGTTAAGTTTAAGGTTAGAGTGATATTTAGAGCTAGGGTTAGTGTTAAGATATGAATGAGGGTCAGGGTTAAGGTTAGGACTTGAATTAGGGATAGTGTTACTGGTAGGTTTTGGTTTGAGGTTAGGACGGTGTTTAGAGCTAGGGTGAGTGTTAGAATATGAGTTAGTTTAGGGATTACTTAAGGTTGGGTTTAGGAGTCAAATTAGGGCTAGGGCTAGTTCTAGATGTAGTAATAGGGTGGTTTAAGTTAAGGTTTAAGGTTAGGGCTATTGCTTGGTTTTATTTTGCTGCTAGGATTAGTGTTAGTGCTAATTTTATAATTAGCGTTAGGGTTAGGGCTATTGTTAGTGTTAAGCTGAAGCTTAGGATTAGGGTTAGATTTAGATTTAGGGTTAGATCTAGGTTTAGGGTTCGGACTGAGGATAAGGCAAGGGTTAGGGCTAGGGTTAGATTATGGTATGTAATAGAGTTAGAACTAGGGATAGGGCTAGTGGGGGTTAGAGTTAGTCTTAGGGCTTGGGTTAGGGAAATGGATAAATTAGGGCTAGGATTAGGTCTATGGTTAGTGTTCAGCTTAAATATAGAGTAGGGTTTGAGTTAGTATTAAGTTTAGGGTAAGGGATATGTTATAGCTAGGTTTAGTAATAGGGTAATATTTAAAATTAGGGTTAGGGCTTTGGTTACGGTTAGGGTTATGATTAAGACTAGGTTTAGTGCTAGGATGAGGGCTAGTGTTTGTTTTATGGTTAGGGCTAAAATTTGGGGTATAGATAATTTCAAGTCTAGAATTATGTTTAAAGATAATTTTATGTTTAGAATTATGGCTATGTCTAGTGTAAGGGTTAAGTTTAGGGGTATGGTCAGGTTTCGGCTAGGTATATTATTATAGACAAGGTCTGGGTTAAGGTTTGAAATAGGTTAAGGTATAATGTTAAGGATCGAATTAGTATTAAGATTAGTGTTAGAGTAATGATAGGGTTAGTATTAGGGTTCAGGTTAGGTTTAGGGTTATGGATAGAAAAAGGATTAGAGATAGCATTAGGTTTAAGCCTAGGGTTAGCATTAGGGTTAGGGTTATGTTTATGGTAATGGATAGGGTTAGACTAGGGTTAGGGTTAGGGTAATGGTTAGGGCTTTGTTTGGGTTTAAATCTGGGGTAGGGCTCAGATTATGGCTAGGTTTCAGGTTATGTTAGTGCTAGGGTTAGGGTTATGGCTAATGTAAGTACTAGAGTTACATTTAGGGCTAATTTTAGGATTAAGTTTAGAACTAGGTTGAGTGTTATGGTGAGATTTAAGGTCAGGGTGATGTTTAGAGCTAGGGTTAATGTTAGTGTCAGGGTCAGAGTCAGAGTTAGTTTTAGGGTTTGGCTTAAAACTCAAATTAGGTCTAGGGTTTGGGGTAAGTGTTTTCTTAGGGTTTTGTTTATTTTAAGGATTAGTGATAGAGCTATGACTCAGTTTTGTTTTAGGCTTAGGCTAGGCTTAGGGCTTGTTTTAGTTTTAGTGTTAGGCTTAGGGCTACTGTTTGGGTTAGGCTTAGGCTTCAGGTTATGGTTAGACTTAGAGATAGTTGTTGATCTAAGGTTAGTGCTAGGTCTATGGAGAGGGTAAGGGTTAGGGCAACTGTTAGGGCTAGGGTAAGGATTATGGTAAAGAATAAGGTTAGAACTAGTGATAAGGCTAGTGTGAGATTTAGAGTTCATCTTGTGGCTAGGTTTAAGGTTATGGTTAGGGTTAGGGCTAAATTAGGGCTAGGGTTGGTGTTGGGTTTAGGCTTAGGCTTAGGATTAGAGTTAGTGTTATGTATAGTTTAAAAACACGGGTTATAGCAAGATACAGGGCTTGGTGAGGGTTAGTATTAGGCTTAGGGTGTAGGTTAGGGTTATGATTATGATTAAGGCTAGAGTTTAGGACTAGGATTAGGTTTAAAGCTAGTGTTAGGTCTGGGGCTAATATCAAGTCTAGGGTTACAATTAGGAATATGTTTAGTGTTAGATTTATAGCTTGGTCCAGTGTAAGGGTTAGGTTTAGGTTAAGGGTTAGTTTTAGATCATAGTTATTATTAGGGTCTGAATCAAGGTTAGGGTTTGGGTTAGGTTAGGGTTTAAGTTTAGCGTTCAAATTAGCACTAGATTTAGGGTTAGGGTAATGACAGTGTTAGGTTTAGGGTTTAGTTTTTTTTTTTTTTTTTTTTTTGTAATGGATAGGGTTAGGGTTAGGCCTAGGGTTAGCATAAGGTTTAGGGTTATAATCAGTGTAATGGATAGAGTTAGACCTAAATTTACAGCTAGGGTTATGAATAGGATTAGGGATTTTGTTTGAGTTAGTGTTAGGTTTAATTTAAGGGTTAAAGCTAGGATAATGACTCTTATTATGTCTAGGTTTTGGGTTAGGTTAGGACTAGAGTTAAGACTTGGCTAATGTATGAAGTAAGGTTATGATTAGCACTAGTTATAAGGTTAGGGTTAAGGCTAGGTCCAGTGTTGGGGTTAGATTTATGGTTACAATGTTTTTAGAGCTAGGTATAGTGTTAGGGTCAGAGTCAGGGTCAAGGTTAGTTTTCAGGTTAGGGTTAGGACTAGAATTAGGGATAGGGTTAGGGATAGCATTAGGGCTAGGTGTAAGGTTAGGATTTGGTTTAGGTTAAGGGTTAGGATTAGGGCTATGACTTGGTTTTGTTTTAGGGCTAGGGCTAGGGTTAGGTCTAAGATTATGTCTAGATTTAGGGTGACGGTAAGGAAAAAGTTTAGATCAACCCTATATGTCTAAGGCAAGTGTTATAGTTAGTCTTAGGGCTAGGGTTATGTTTAGTGTTAGGAATACGTTAAGGTTTAGGGTTAGGGCTTAAATTAGCGTTAGGATTATGTTTAGGGTTAGGATAATGGATAGGGTTAGCATTATTGATAGGGTTAGGGCTAACTTTAGGGCTAGGGTTAGTGTTAGAGTTAGGCCTAAGGTTAGAGTTAGGGTTAGAAAAAAGGCTAGGTTTAGATCTGGAATTAAGGCAAGTGTTAATTTTAGAGTTTGGCCTAGTGTTAGGGTTTGGGTTAGGGTTAGGTTTATCGTAAGGGATAGGGTGAGTGTTAGAATTAGGGTTGGGGTTAAGTTTAGTTTTAGGGATAGGGTGAGTGTTAGAATTAGGGTTAGGGTTAGGTTTAGTTTTAAGGATAGGGTCAGTGTTAGAATTAGGGTTAGGGTTAGAATTATGATGAAGGCGAGGATTATGTCTAGGATGTAGGTTAAGATTTGTGTTAGGGTTAAAACTAGGATTAAAGCTAGGACTAATTTCAGGTCTAGGGTTAGCTTTAGGGATAGTTTTAGGGTTAAGTTTATATCTAGGTCTATTTAAGGGTTAGGTTTATGGTTAGGGTCAGGTTTAGAGCTAGGGGTATTATGAGCGTCAGGTTTAGGTTAGGTTATGGTTTATGGTTAGGGCTAGAATTAGCATTAGATTTAGTGATAGGTTAATGAGAGTTTTAGGTTTAAGGTTCAAGTTAGGTGTAGGGTAATGGATAAGATTAGGGATTGGCATAGTATTAGGGTTTGGCCTGGGGTTAGCATAAGGGTTAGGGTTAGGCTTAGGGTTAGGGCTATGGTTAGCGATAGGGCTAGCTTTAGGGTTAAAAATAGGGTAGGGCTTGGATTAGGGCTATGTTTTCTAATAGGTTAGGGCTATGGCTAAATTAAGAACTTATTAAGATTAGGGCTAGTTTAAGGGTTAATGTTAGAGCTAGGTATTCTTTCAGGGTTAGGATGATGTTTAGAGCTAGGGTTAGTGTTAGTGTCAGTGTCAGTGTTCAAATTAGGATTATGGTTAGAATTAAAGCCATAATTAGGAATAGGGTTAGGTGTAGAGGAAGAGTTAGTGTTTGGCTTAGGCTAAGGGTTATTATTAGGGATAGTTCTAGGTTTTTCTTTAGGTCTAGGGCTAGAGTTATGGCTAGATTTAGGATTAGATTTAGGTCTAGGGATAGTGTTAGGGTTTAAGTTTAGGTTAAGGTTACTGGGATGGCTAGTGTTAGAGTTTGGTATAGGGTTAGGTTCAGGTTTAGACCTACAATTAGTGTTAGTGTCAGAATAAGGGTCAGGTTTAAGGTTAGGGTTTGGGTTATGGTTAGAGCTAGAATGAGGGCTAGGTTTAAGACAAGTTTTAGGATTAGGGTTTGGGTTATGTTAAGGATTACGGTTAGAATTAGGATTAGATTTAGTGTTAGGGTTTGTCTTAGGGTAAGTGATAGTGTTAGAGCTAGGATTAGGGCTAGAGTTAGGGTTAAAGCTACGTTTAGAGCTCAGATTAGGGCTAGTTTTCGTGTTATGTTTAGGGCTAGTGTTAGAATAACGGCTAATATAAGAACTAGGGTTAAAATTAGTGTTAGTTTTAGGATTATGGTTAGGGGTTAGACCTCTAGTTTTAGGATTAGGTTTAAGGTTAGGGTGATATTTAAAGCTAGTGTTAGTGTCAGATTAATAGTCAGGGTCAGGGTTAGTTTTAAGGTTAGGGTTAGGACTCAAATTATGGCTAGGGTTACTGTAAGTGTTTGGTTTAAAGTTAGGATGGTGTTTAGAGCTAGGGTGAGTGTTAGGATATGAGTCAGAGTCAGAGTTAGTATTGTTAGTATTAAGGTTAAGGTTAGGACTCAAGTTAGGGTTAAAGTTAGGTCTAGGTGTAGTATTAGGACTTGGTTTAAATTGAGGTTTACTATTTAGTATTAAAGTTTAGTATTAGCTATTGCTTGGTTTTGATTTACTGCTAGGGTCAGGGTTAGGGCTAGTTTTACAAGTTTCATTAGGGTTAGGGCTAGTGTTTATGTTAGGCTTAGACTTAGGGTTAGTGTTAGATTTAGAGTTAGGTATAGATCTAGGGTAATGTTTAGAAATTAAGACACGGCAACATTTATGCCTAGGGTTAGAGCTAGGGTTAGGGTTACGGGAAGGCATAGAGTTAGAACTAGGAATAGTGCTAGTGTGAAAGTTAGAGTTAGTCTTAGGGCTAGTGTTAGAGTTAGGGATAGGGTTAAATTAGGGCTAGAATTATAGCTAGGGTTATTGTTCAGCTTAGGCCT
The DNA here is from genome assembly GCF_052094955.1 of Ictidomys tridecemlineatus. Lineage (NCBI taxonomy): Eukaryota > Metazoa > Chordata > Mammalia > Rodentia > Sciuridae > Ictidomys > Ictidomys tridecemlineatus. The sequence goes on from NW_027526115.1 coordinate 64,264, forward strand.
AGCATTAGGTTTAGGGTTAAGGTTACATTTAGCGTAAGGATCGACATTATTGCTAGGTTTAGAGGTAGGGGGAGGATTAGAATTTGGCTTAAGTTTATGGTTAGGCCTACCTAATTTTAAGGCTATTGCTAATGTAAGTACTGCCATTACTATTAGGGCTAGGTTTAGTGTTCTGATTAAGTTTAGGGTCAGGGTGATATTTAGAGCTAGAGTAAATTTTAGGATTAGAGTCTGGGTCATTATTAGTTGTACGGTTAGGTTTAGTACTCAAATTAGTGCCAGGGTAAGGGCTAGGCATAGCGTTAGGATTTGGTTTAAGTTAAGGGTTAGGATTAGAGCTGTAGCTGAGTTTTGCTTGAATGCTGTGGCTAGGGTTAAGGCTAGTTTTCAAATTAGCATTAGGGTTAGAGAGAGTGTTAGGGTGAGGTTTAGGTTTAAGTTTAGGGTTAGATTTAGAGTTAGGGTTAGATCTAAGTTTAGGGCTAGGGCTAAGTTTTGGGCTAGGGTTAGGACTAGGATTTGGGTTATGTTAAGGGATAAGGTTAGAACTAGGGATATGGCTAAGGCAAGAGTTAGAGTTAGTCTTAGAGCTAGGGATATGATTAGGTTTAGGGTTAGGTCTCAATTAGGTCTAGAAGTTGAGCTAGGATAAATATGAGGGCTAGGCCTTGTTTTAGGGCTAAGGTTAGAATTAGGGTTAGGGTACAGTATCATATTATACCTAGGTTAAGGACTAGGGTAAGGGTTCACTTTAAGGTTTGACCTAGTATTAGGGTTAGGTTTAAGTCTAGGTTTAGGACCGGGATTAGGGCTATGTTTTTTTTTTTGTTGTTTGTTTGTTTGTTTGTTTTTGTTTTTTAAGCATAAGGGCTAGAATTAGGGCTAGGGTTAATGTCAGGTCTAGAGTTTGGGTTAGGGATAGTTTCAGGGTTTGGTTCATGGCTATGTATAGTGTAAGCGTTAAGTTGAGTGTTAGGGTAACTTATAGATATAGGGGTATTATTAGGGTCAGGGTCACGTTTAGGGTTTTTTAGGTTAAGGTTTAGGGTTCGAGCTCAAATTCATGTTAAGATTATGTTTAGGGTTAAGATAATGGATATGGTTAGGTTGAGGTTTCAGGTTAGGTTTAGGGTAATGAATAGGGTTGGGGATATAGATAGACTTAGGTTTATCCTAGGATTAGTATTAGGGTTATGGCTAGGGTTAAGGTAATGGATAGGATTAGAGGTATAGTTAGAGCTAGGGTTATGTTTAAGATTAGGGCTAGGGTTGGGATTAGGTTTAGAGTTAGGATTAGGATTAACACTAGTGTTAGGGTTAGGGTTAGAGCTAAGTTTTAAATTAGGTTAGGGCTAGTGTAGGGCTATGGCTTACATAAAAACTAGGGTTATGATTAGGGCTAGTTTTAGGGTTAGGGTTAGGGCTAGGTCTAGTGTTATGGTTAGGTTTGGTATTAGGGTGAAATAGGGTTAGTATGAGGGTCAGAGTTACGGTCAGTGCTAGTTTTAGGGTTAGGGATAACACTCAAATTGGGGCTAGGGTTAACGGTGGTTGTAGGGTTAGGTTTTGTATTATGGTTAAGGTAAGTATAAGGGCTTGGGATAATGTCAGGTCTAGGGTTACAGTTAAGTTAAGGTTAGAGTTAGGGCTATGGCTCAGTTTTGTTTTTTAACTAGGGCTAGGTTTAGGGCTAGTTTTAGGATTAGTGATAATGTTAGGGCTAGTGGTAGTGTGAGGTTTAGTCTTAGGTTTATGATTTTATTTAGAGATATTTTTAGATCTAGGGTAAGGGCTTGGGCTAGGTTTAGGGATTAGGTTAGGGCTAGTATTAGGGTTATGGTAACAGATAGAGTTAGTACTAAAAAGAGGTCTAGGGCATGAGTTAGAATTATTCTTAGGGGTAGGGTTAGATTTAGGGTTATGGTTAGCACTAAATTAATTCTAGGATTAGAGCTAGTGTTAATGTTAGGGTTAGGCCTAGGTTTAGGGCTAGAGTTAGGGTCAGTGTTTGTGTTAGGGTTAGGGATGGGGTTAGGGAAAGGGATGTGGTTATAACTAGGTTCTAAATTAGGGCGAGGGTTGAAATTAGGGATTGGGCTAGGGTTAGAATTAGGGTTTGTATTAAGGCCAGGTTAGGGCTAGGATGAGGGCTTGGGTTTGTGTTAGGTTAAGGGCAAGTATTAGGTCTATGGTTAATTTCAGTTCTAGGGTTATGTTTAGAGATAGTGTTAAGGTTAAGTTTATGGCTAGGTCTATTGTAAGGGTTAGGTTTCCTGAAAGGGTCAGGTTTAATGCTAGGTTTATTATTAGTGTCAATGTCTTGCTTAGGGTTTGGTTTAGGTTATGATTTAGGTTTAGGACTCAAATTAGCATTAGGGTTATGGATTTGGATAGAGTAATTAATAGGGTTGGGTTTAGTTTTTAGGTAAGGTTTAGGTAATGGATAGGGTTAGGTTTAGAGATACGTTTAGAGTTAGGCCTAGGGTTAGCATTGGGTTAGGCTTATATTTAGGGAAATGGAAAGGTTTAGGGCTAAGTTTATGGTTAGAATTAGGGCTAGGGTTAGGGTTAGTGTTGGGGTTAAGCCTAGGTAGTATTAGGGTTAGGTTTAGGGTACGTGTTAGGGTTTGAGCTATGATTAGGGTTATGATGATGGTTAGGGTTAGTGTGATGTCTAGGTTTAGGGTTATGGTTAAGTTTAGAGCTAGGTTTAGAATTAGGGTTAGGGTTATGTTTAGGGTAATGGATAGAATTAGAGCTAGGGTTTGGTCTTGGTTTTGGTTAGGATTTTGACTAGGGTTAGTGTTAGGGTTAGGGCTAGTGTTACATTTTGGGCAAGGGTTTGTGTTTGAGCTAGGATTAGGGTTAAGGCAAGGGTTAGGATTAGAGTTAGGTCTAGGATTAGTATTAGGTTTATGCTTAGGGGTAGGTTTAGGGCTAGGTTTTGTGTAAAGTTTAGGGCTATAAGTAATGTAAGACCTAGAGCTAGGTTTATGGATAGGTCTAGTGTTAGGGTTATGGCAAGATTTGGGGTTAGCATTAAATTTAGAGCTAGGATTTGTGTTACAGGAAGGATCAGTGTTTGTGTTAGGGTTATATAGCCAGAATTAGGACTAGGTTTAGGTCTAGAGGATGAAACAGTGTTTGAGTTAGGTTAAGGGTTATTTTGAAGATTAAGCCTAGTTTTTTTGTTTAGGTCTAGTGCTAGATTTATGTCTAGATTTATGATTACGTTTTTATCTAGGTCAAGTGTTAGTGTTAGGTTTTGGTATAGGTTTACACATAGGGCTAGTATTAGGGTTCCGTTTAGGGTTAGGATCATGTTTAAACCTAGGGTTAGAATTAGAGTCAGAATAAGGGTCAGGGTTAGGGTTAGGGTTTGGGTTATCGTTAGGGTTAGGATAGTAATAGAGTTATGGTTTGCTGTAGCCTAAGGATTAGGGTTAGGACCAGGGTAGCATTAGGGTGAGGGTTTGCCTTAGAGTACGATATAGGGTTTCAGCTAGGGTTAAGGCTAGTTTGAGGTTTAGGGATATGTCTAGGTTAAAGTTAGAGTTAGGTTTAAAGCTAGGATTAGGTCTCAGATTAGAGCTTGCTTTTCTGTTAGCACAGGGCTATGGCTAATATAAGAACTGGCATTATGATTAGGGCTAGTTTTAGGGTGAGGGATGGGGCTAGTTAAAGTGTTCGGGTTAAGTTTAGTGTTAGTGTGATGTTTAGAGCTAGGGTTATTGTTACGGTCTTAATCAGGGTCAGGGTATGTTCTAGAGTTAGGGTTAGGACTCAAATTAGGACTAGGGTCAGAGCTAGGTATAAGCTTAAGTTTTAGTTTATGTTAAAGATTAGGTTAAAGCATACAACTCAGTTTTGTTTGAGTACTAGGGCTAGGGTTAGGGCTAGTTTTCCAATTAGCATTATGGCTAGGGCTAGTGTTAAGGTGAAATTTAGGCTTAGAGTCAGGGTTCTATTTAGGGTTAGGGTTAGTTCTAAGTTTAGTGGTAGGGTGAAAGTAAGAATGGAGTTGGGGCTAGAATTAGGGCTAGGATTTGTGTTATGGTAAGGGTTAGATTTAGATCTAGAATTAGTGCTAGGGTGAGGGTTAGGGTTAGTGTTACAGTTAGGGTTAGGTTTAAGACTAAATTTGTGCTAGTATTAGCGCTCGTGTTTTGCTAGGTTAGGGTTACATTTAGAATTAGGTTTAGATCTAGAGTTAGGGTAGGACTAATGATAGGGCAAGGGTTAGGGCAAGGTTCAGGGCTAGGGTTAGAGTTACAGTAAGGGATAGGGTTAGAACTAGGAATAGGGCTACTGTGAGAGTTAGAGTTTGTCTTAGGCTAAGATTAGGGTTAGGGTTTGGGATAGGGTTAAATTAAGGCTAAGATCAGTGCTAAGGTTAGTGTTCAGTTTAGGCCTAGCGATAGGGTTAGAGTTAGGGTTATGTTATGATAAAATATGGCATTATAGCTAGGTTTAGATGCAAGGTGAGAATTAGAGTAAGATTATGGCTAAGCTTAGGGTTAGGGTTATGATTAAGGCTAGGTTTAAGGCTAGAATGAGGGCTAGTGTTTGATTTAGGTTTAGGGCTAGGATTAAGGCTAAGGCTAATATCAGGTCTAGGGTTATGTTTAAATATAATTTTAGGGTTAAGTTTATGGCTACATCTAGTTTAAGGTTTAGGCTTATGGTAAGGGTAATATTTAGAGCTAGGGGAATTATTATGGTTAGGGTCAAGTTAGGATTTAGGTTTAGGGCTTAAGTTAGGATTTAGGTTTAGAGATAAAATTAGAATTAGGGTTAGAGATAGGGTAATGATAGATTTTTGTTTAGGGTTCAGGTAAGGTTTAGGGTAATTGATAGGGTTAGTGTTAGCAATAGAGTTAGGGTTAGGCTTAGGGTTAGCATTAGGTTAAGGGTTATGGTTATGGTAATGGATCATATTAGAGTTTAGGTTAGAATTAGGGTTATGGTTAGGAATAGGTCTTGAGTTATGGTTAGGGTTAGGCTTAGAACTACGTTTAGGTTTAGGGTTATGGTTAGTGTGAGGGTTAGATTTTGAGCTAGGGTTAGTGCTAGGTAGAGGGTTAGTTTTAAGGTAAGGTCTAAGGATAGGATTAAGGTAGGGTTAGTGTTAGGATTAGGGTTAAGTCTAGCATTATCATTAAAATTAGGTTTAGGGTTAGGGTAATGGATAGGATTAGACATAAGGTTAGGGTTAGGGTTACATTTTGTTTTAGGGTTAGGATTAGGGCTATGGTTATGCTAAGGTTTATAGTTAGGTTTAGGTTTGAGCTAGAGTTAGGGTTATATCGTGTGTTAAATTTAGGGTTATGTCTAGGGTCAGTTTTCCAGTTAGGGTTATGTTTAGAGTTAGAGTTTTGGCTGGGATTATCAATAAGTTTAGGGATAGGGTAATGGGTAGGCTTTGAGCTGGGTTAGGACTAAGGTGAGGGCTAAGTTTAGGTTAGGCCTAGGGTTAGGGTTAGTGTTATACTTAGGGCTAGGTTTAGGCCTTGGATTTGCTCTATGTTTAGTGTTAGGTTTTGGCTTAGGGTAAGGGCTATGGGGAATATAAGAGCCAGGGTTATGATTAGGGCTTGTTTTAGTGTTTGAGTTATGGCTGGGTCTAGAATTAGGTTTACAATTTGGTAAGGGTCAGATTTAGAGTTACGTTTAGTGTTAAAGACAGGATAAGTGATCAGGTTAGAGTTAAAGTTAGGGTAAAAGCCAGATTTAGGATTAGATTTTTGTCTAGGGGTAGGGTTAGTGTTTAGGTTAGGTTAAGGGTTATTGTTAGGGCTATGGCTAGGTTTTTGTTTAGGTCTAGAGCTAGAGTTAAGGCTAGATTTTGAATTAGGTTTAAATATAGGGATAATGGTAGGGTTAGGTTTAGGTATAAGGTTACCAGTAGGGCTAGTATTAGGATTTGGTTTAGGGTTATGATCAGGTTTAGACCTTGGGTTTGTGTTATGGTCAGAATAAGGGTCAGATTAAGGTTTAGGGTTTTGGATAGGGTTAGAGCTAGAATAAGATCTAGCGTTAGGACTATTAATAGGGTTAATATTTGTTTAGCCTAAGAATTAGGGATAGGTCTAAGTTTACCTTAGAGTTTTGCTTAAGGTAAGGGATAGGGTTAGACATAGGTTTAGGGCTAGGGTTAGGGTTATGATTAAGGTTAAAGCTAGGTTTACGGCTCATATTAGAGCTAGTTTTTGTGTGAGGTTTAAGGCTAGGTTAGGGCAATGACAAATATAAGAACTAGGGTTACAATTAGGGTTAGCTTTAGAGTTAGGGTTAGGGGTAGTTCAGTGTTAAAGTTAGCTTTAAAGTTCAATTGATATTTATAGCTAGAGATAGTGTTAGGATATCTGTCAGGTCAGGGTTAGTTAGGGTTAGTACTCGAATTAGGGATAGGGTTACTGTTAGGGTTTGGTTTAAGTTTAGGGTGATGTTTAGAGCTAGGATGTGTTTCAGGATACGAGTAAGGGTCTGGGTTACTTTGAAAGTTAGGATTAGGACTTGTATTAGGGCTAGGATTAGTTCTAGGTGCAGTGCTAGTGATTTGTTTAAGTTTAGATTTAATGTTAGGCTTGTTGCTCGGTTTTGTTTTAGTGCTATGTTTAGAGTTAGGGCTAGTTTTATGATTAGCTTTAGGGTTAGAGCTAGGGTTATGGTTTGGATTAGAATTAAGGCTGGATTTAGTAGGATTAGGGTGGGGTTTTGTGTTAGGTTTAGTTCAAGAATTAGGATTAGGGCTGATGTCAGGTCTAGGTTTACAGTTAGGGATAATCTTAGGGTTAGGTTTATGACTAAATCAAATTTAAGTGTTATGTTTAGGGAAAGGGTAAAATATAGAGCTAGGCGTATTATTAAGGACATGGTCAGCTTCGGGTTTGGGTTAGGATAAGGTTTAGGTTTAGGGCTCAAATTAGCATTAAGGTTAGATTTAGGGTTAGGGCTATGGATATTGTTAGGATTAGGGTTCAGGTTAGGTTTAGAGTAATGGATATGGTTTTGTTTTCTGATAGGTTTAGTGTTAGACCTAGGATTAACATTAGTGTTATGGTATCCTTAGGGTAATTCATAGGGTTATACCTAGGGTTAGGGCTAGGGTTACGGTTAGGATTAGGGCTAGAGTTAGGGTTAGGGTCAGGGTAAAGGCGAGGGTTAGAGTTAGGATTAGGTTTCAGGAATGGTTTAGGGTTTGAGCTAAAGTTAGTGCTAGGATAGGGTTAGTGCTAGGGTTATGGTCTTGGTTAGTGTTAGAGTTAGTGTTAGGATTAGGGCTAGGGTTATCATTAGGGTTAAAGTAAAGAGTTTAAATGTCAGGTTTGAGTTAGGGATAAGTTTAGGTTAGCATTAGGGTTAGGTTTAGGGATAGGGTTCCAGTATGATCTAGATTAGGTTAGGATTAGGTTTAGGTTCACTGTTAGTTCTAGGGTTAGGTTTATGTTTAGATTTAGGGTATGTTTAGCTTTAGATCTAATGTTATCATTAGGGTTAAGTTTAGGGTTAGGGTAATGGGTAAGGTTCAAGCTAGGGTTATGTCTAGGTTTAAGGTTAGAATTAGGGTTTGGGTTAGGGTTAGCCTTCTGTTAGAGTTAGAGTTAGCATAAGTTTAAGGGTTAGCAATTGAGCTAGAGTTAGGGCTGGAGTGAGGGTTAGTTTAACAGGGCTAGGGTATGTTTAGGATTAGGGGTAGGGTTAGGGTTAGCATTAGGTTTAGGCTTATGTTTAAGGTAATGGATAGAGTTAGAGCTAGGGTTTGTGCTCTGGTTACATTTAGGATTAGGCTAGGTTCACGGTGAAGTTTTGGGTTTGGGCTAGGTTTAAGTTTACGGTAAGATTAAGGGTTTAAGCTAGGGTAGAACTAGGACAAAGGTTAGAGTTAGGTTTAGGGATAGGTTAAGGGATGGAGTTATGCTTAGGGTTAGGTTTAGGGCTATAATTAAGGCTAGATTTTGTGTGAGGTTTAGGGCTAGTGTTAGGTGTATTAGTAATTTAAGAGCTAAAGTTATGGTTATGGATAGATTTAGGTTCCATATAGTGTTAGGGTTAGTTTTTCGGTTAGGATAAGGTTTAGAGCTAGGGTTTTTGTTAGGGTAAGTGTCCGGGTTCAGGTTAGGATTAGGTTTAGGGTTAGGTCCAGAATGTGGATTAGGGTTAAGTAGGGGTAGAGTTAGTGTTTGATTTAGGTTAAAGGTTATTGTTAGGGCTAGGGCTAGGGTTATGGCTATATTTAGAATTAGGTTTAGATCTAGGGCTAGTGTTAGTGTTAAGTTTAGGTATAGTGTTGCTGGTAGGGCTAGTGTTATATTTCGGACAAGGGTTAGGGTCAGGTTTAAACTCAGCTTTAGTGTTAGAGTCACAATAAGGGTCAGGTTCAGGGTTAGGGTTTGGGCTAAGTTTAGAGTTAGAATGAGGGCTAGGGATAGGACTAGTAATAAAGTTAGGTTTTGGGGTAGGCTTAAGATTAGGGTTAGGACTAGGATAGCAATAGGGTGAGGGTTTGGCTGAAGGTGAGGTATATGTTTAGAGCTAGGGTTAGGACTAGAGATAGGGATAGGTTTAGGGTCAGGGTTTGGGTTAGAGTTAAAGCTAGGGTTAGGCCTTGGATTAAGGCTAGGTTTTGTGTTAGGTTTAGGGCTATGGCTAATGTAAAACTGGCATTAAAATTAGGGCTAGTTTTAGGATTTGGTTTAGGGTGAGACCTAGTGTTAGAATTAGGTTTAGGGATAGGGTGATGTGTAGAGCTAGGGTCAGTGTTAGGGTCAGAGTCAGGGTTAGTATTAGTTATAAGGTTAAGGTTAGGACTTGAATTAGGGCTAGGGTTAGGGATAGGTGTAGGGTTAGGCTATTGTTTCGGTTAAGTGTTAGGGTCAGTCTTATGGCTCGGTTTTGCCTGAGGGCTAAGGCTAGTTTTCAAATTAGACTTAGGTTTAAAGCTAGTGTTAGGGTATGGTTTCAGATTATGGTTAGGGTTAGATTTAGAGTTAGATTTATTGTTAGGATTAGATTTAGAGTTATGGTTAAATCTAGGTTACGGCCAGGGTTTCGGGTAGGGTTTGGGTTATCCTAATGGATAGGGTAAGAACTAGGGCTAGGGCTAGGGCAAGAGTTAGAGTTAGTCTTAGGGTTAGGATTTTGTAGGTTTATGGTTAGGGCTTTATTTGGGCTAGGATTAGTATTAAGGCTAAGCTTAGGTTTAGGGCTAAGATTAGGGTTATGGTTATGGTTAGGCATGATGTTATCACTAGGTATAGAACTAGGGTGAGGGTTAAAATTAGGGTTAGGGTTAGGGTTAAAGCTAAGTTTAGGGGTAGGATTAGGGCTAGGGTTTGTATTAGAGTTATGGCTTCATTAGTGCTAGAACTAATGTCAGGTCTATGATTATGGTTAGAGATAGTTTTAGAATTAGGATTATGGCTAGGTATAGTGTAAGCATTAGGTTAAGGTTTAGGGTAAGGTTTAGGGCTAGGGGCATAATTAGGATAAGGTACAGGGTTCTGGGTTGGATTAGGTTAGTGTTAAAGTTAGGGCTCAAATTAGTGTTAGGGTTATGGTTAGGATTAGGTTTATGGATATGGTTAGGTTTAGAGTTCAAGTTAGTTTTAGTGTAATGGATAGGTTTAGAGTTAGGAATAGGGTTATGGTTATCCTAGGCTTAGCATTAGGGTTAGGGTTAGGATTAATGAAATGATAGCATTAGAGCTAGGTTTAGGGCTAGAGTTATTGTTAGGATAAGGGCTAGGGTTAGGGTTAGGTTTTGGATTGTTGCAAGGGTTAAGGTTAGCCTTAGATTTAGGATAAGTGTTAGAGCTAGGGTTGCGGTTATTGTTAGTGTTAAAGGTAGTGTTAGGGCTCTAATTAGGATAAGTTTTGGGTTAGGTTAGTTCTATAGTGAGTGGTACAGCTAATGTAAGAACTAGGGTTAGGGCTATAGCTAATGTAAGAACATTAGGGTTAGGGATATAATATGATAGTGTTAGGTTTAGGGTTCAGGAATGGTGTAGGATAATTGATAGGGTTAGAGTTAGTGAAAGGGCTATGTTTAAGCCTATGATTAGCATTAGGGTAAGGGTTATGTTTAGGGAAATGAAGAGGGTTAGAACTAGGGTTAGAGCAAGTGTTATGGTTAGTAGTAGGGCTTGAGTTAGGATGAGGGTTAGGGTTAGGGTTAGGCCCAATGATAGGGTTAGGTTTAGGTTTAGGGTACGGTTTAGGGTTTGTTTAGGTTTTGGGTATGGCTAAGATTGGTTTTAGGGTTATGGCAAGAATTAGGGTGAGGGCTAGTGTCAGGTCTAGGATTATGATTAGGGCTAGTTTTAGGGTTAGGGTTAGGGCTAGGTCTACTGTTTGGGTTTTTTTTTAGATTTTGGGTGATGTTTAGAGCTAGAGTTAGTGTAGGGTCAGAGTAAGGGTCAGGCTTAGTTTTAGGGTTAGGGATAAGACTTGAATTAGAGCTAGGTTTAGGGCTAAGTGTAGGCTTAGGGTTTGGTTTAGGTTAAATTTTAGGATTAGGGCTATGGCTCTATTCTGTTGTATTGCTTGGTCTAGGTTAGAACTAGTTTTAGGATTAGCATTAGTGTTTCAGCTTATGATAGTGAGAGATTTAGGCTTAGGTTTAGGGTTACATTTAGATTTAGGGTTATATGTAGAATTAGGGCTAGGACTTGGGTTAGGGCTAAGGTTAGGGCAAGTTTTAGGGTTATGATAAGAGTTGTGGTTAGAACTAGGAATAGGACTAGGGCGAGAGTTAAAGTTAGTCTTAGGGCTAGGGTTAGGTTAGGTTCAGGACTAAATTAGGGCTAGGATTAGGTCTAAGTTTTGTGCTAGGGTTAGGCCTGGTTTTAGGCTTAGGTTTAGGTTTAGGGATAAGGTTAGGTTTAGGGGAAGGGATGGGTTTATAGCAAGTGTTAGGGCTAAGTTGAAGGTTAGAATTATGGTTAGGGCCAGGATTATGTTTTGAGTTAGTAATAAGGCTAGGATTATGGCTAGAATGAGGGTAGGGTTTGTTTTAGGGTTATGGTAAGAATTTGGGCTAGGGCTAGTGTCAGGACTAGGGTTACAGTTTGGGATAGATTGAGGGTTAGATTTATGGCTATGTCTAGGGTAATGGTTAGGTTCAGAGTAAGAGTCAGGTTTAGAGCAGGATTTAGAATCAGGTTTAGAATCAGGCTTCAGGTTTGGTTCATGTTAAGGTTTTGAATTAGGGCTCAAATTAGCATTAGGCTTAGGGATATAATATGATAGGGTTAGGTTTAGAGTTCAGGTACGGTGTAGGGTAATTGATAGGGTTAGAGTTAGAGAAAGGGTTAGGTTTAGGCCTAGGGTTAGCATTGGGGTAAGGGTTATTTTTAGGGAAATGAAGAGGGTTAGAACTAGGGTTAGTTCAAGGGTTATGGTTAGTAGTAGGGTTTGAGTTAGGGTTAGGGTTAGGTTTAGGGACAGGGATAGAGTTAGGTTTATGTTTAGGGTACAGTTTAGTGCTTGAACTAGGGTTAGCTGGGGCGAATGTTAGGGTTAGGGTTAGGCCTAGGTTATAGTTACGGTTAGGGTTGAGGTTAGTGTTAGGATTAGGGCTAGGGTTATCATTAGGTTTAGGGTATTGAATAGGGTTTGATGTCGGGTTAGGGTTAAGATTAGTTTAGTTTTCGGCTTAAGGTTTGTGTTAGGGATAGTTGTAGGTTTAGGTTAAGTGCAATGGTTAGGGTTTGAGCTAGTGTTAGGTCTATGACAAGGATTAAATTTATGGCTATTTCTAGGGTTACAGTTATGGTAGATTTAGGGTTAGGGCTTAGGTTATCATCGAGGTTAGGGTTAGGGTAATGGGTAGGGTTAGAACTAGAGTTATGGTTAGGGTTAAGGTTAGGATTCAGGCTAATATTAAGGTTAGGGTTAGGATTAAGCTAAGGGTTAGTGTTAAGGTTAGGTTATATTTAAGGGTTAGAGATTGAGCTAGGATTTTCACTCGGATGAGGTTTAGGTTTATAGAGAGGGTTAGGGTTAGGGCTAGGGTTAGATTAGGGTTAGGATTATGGTTATATTAATGGATAGAGTTATAGGTAGAGTTTGGCCTATGGTTATGGCTAGTTTTAGCACTGATGATATGGCTAGGTCTTGTTTAGGGTTAGGTTTTTGGTTAGTAAAAGGTTTTGAGCTAGGTTTTCTTTTATGGTAACGGTCAGTGATTAGGTCCAGCATTAGAACTAGGGATAGGTATAGGGGTTGTCTTAGTGTTTGGGTTAGTTTAAAGGTTCTTGTTAGGGGTAGGTCTAGGTTTTTTTTTTTAGGGCTAGAGCTAAAGTTTTCACTAGATGAAGGATTAGATGTAGATATAGGTCTAATGTTAGTGTTAGATATAAGTATAGGGTTAATGTAGCCACAATGTTAGGAGTTGTTTTAGGGTTAGGGTCAGGTTTAGACCTATGGTTAGTATTAGGGTCAGAATAAGGGTCATGGTTAGATTTAGGGTTTTGAATAGTGATAGAGCTAGATTGAGGGTTAATGTTACGACTAGTAATAGAGTTAGGGTTTGGGTTCGGCTAAGGATTAGTTTTAAACCTAGGTAGCTTTAGGATTAGAGTTTGTCTTAGGGTTAGGGATAGGGTTAGTGCTAGGATTAGGGGTAGTCTTAAGGTGAGGGTTATAATTAGGGCTAGGGTTATAGTAAAAGGTAGCATTAGGGCTCAGATTAGAGCTAGGTTTTGTATTAGCTCTAGGTCTACAGCTATTGTAAGAACTAGGGTTACAACTAGTGCTAGTTTTAGGGTTATTGTTACGTCTAATTGTAGTATTAGGTTAGGTTTAGGGTTAGGGTTATGTTTAGGGTAAAGGATAGGTTAGGGTTAGGAAATGTGTTAGAGTTAGGCTGAGGTTTAGCATTAGGGTTAGGGTTTGGGTTAGCGTATTGGATAGGGTTAGAGCTAGGGTTAGGGCGAGGATTTTGGTTAGGGTTAGGGCTAGGTTTAGGGTTAGGTTTAGGGTTAGTGTAAGGATTGAAATTAGGGTTAGGTTAAGGATAAGGGTTAGAACTACATTTAGGGTTAGAGACAGGTTTAAAGCTAGGGTTTGGGCTGAGATTAGGGCTAGGTTTTGGATTTTGTTAGGGCCAGTGTTAGGGATATGGCTAATGTAAGAACTAGGGTTATGGTTAGAGCTAATTTAGGGTTACAGTTAGGGCTAACCTTATGATTAGGGCTAGTTTTAGTGTTAGTTTTAAGTTTAGGGTGATGGTTTGAGCTATGGATAGTGTTAGATTCAGAGTCAGGGTCAGAATTAGTTTTAGGTTAGGAATAGCACTTAAATTAGCGATAGGCTTAGGGCTAGATGTAGGGTTAGGATTTGGTTTAAGTTAAGAATTAGGGTTAGTGATACAGCTCGGTTATGTTTTAGGGCTAAGGCTGAGGTTATGGTAAGGAATAGGGGTAGAAGTAGAAATAGGGCTAGGCGAGAGTTAGATTTAGTCTTAAGGCTAGGGTTAGGGTTAAGTTTAGGGCTAAACTAGGCCTAGGAAAAAGTCTAGGATTAGTATTATGGTTAGGTCTAATGTTAAGGCTATGTTTAGGGTTAGGTTTAGGGTTAGGTTTAGAGAAAGAGATGGGGTTATAGCTAGGTTTAGGGCTAGCATGATGTTTAGCATTTGGTTTAGGGATAAGGTTAGGATTGGGTTAGGATTAAAGCTAAATTTGCTATAAAGATGAGGGCTAGGGTTTTTGTAAGGGTTTGGGCAAATTTTAGAGATAGAGATAATGTCATGTTTAGGTTTATGGCTAGGGGTAGTTATAGGGTTAGTTACATGGCTAGGTCTTTTATAAGGTTTAGGTTTAGGTTAAGGATCAGGTTTAGAACTAGGTGTTTTTTAAGGTCAGCATTAGGTTTCGGTTATGGGTTAGGTTAAGTTTTAGAGTTAGGGCTCAAATTAGCGTTAGGGTTAGAGTTAGGATTAGGGTAATGGGTAGGTTTAGTTTTAGGATTCAGGTTAAGATTAGGATAATGGGTATGGTTAGGGTTTATAGGGTTAGGCTTAGGCCTAGGGTTAGAATTTGGGTTATGGTTATTGTTATGGTAATGGGTAGCATTAGAGCTGGGGTGAAGGCTAGCGTTTTGATTAGGATTAGTGCTAAAGTTAGGCTTAGGGTTAGGGCTAGGGCTACTGTTAGTGTTTGGGTTAGGTTTAAGTTATGAGCTAGGTTTTGAACTAGGGTAGTGCTAGGGTGAGAGTTAAATTTAGTGTTATGTCTAGGATTATATTAGAGTTATGTTTAGGGTTAGAGTTAAGGTTAGGGCTAAGGTGACCTTTAGAGTTAGATTAATGGATAGAATTAGATGTCAGGTTAGGATTAGGGATAGTTTTAGGTTTAGGATTAGGGTTAGGATTTGGTCTTGGGTTAGGATTAGAGTATAGTTTAGGTTTTGATCTAGGGTTAGGGCTATGATGAGGGTTAGGTTTAGGGTTAGGTCTAAGATTAGGTTTACAGTTAGAGTTAGAGCTGGGGTTATCATTAGGTTTAGGGTTAGTTTATGGTATTGGATAATTTTAGAGATATTATTAGGGCTAGTTTTAACATTATGATTAGGGCTAAGGTTAGCGTTAGGTTTACGGATAGGGCTGGGTTATGTTTAGGGTTAGGGTTAGGGTTTTATCTATGGTTAGGTCATAGGTGAGGGTTAGGATTAGTGTTAGGGATAGGGTTAGTCTAAGGGTTATGCTTTTGGGCTAGAATTAGGCCTAGGATTAGGATTAGATTTTGTGTTAGGTTTAGAGCTTGGGTTAGTGCTATGGGTATATAAGGACTAGATTTAGTGTAAGCGATTGGGTTAGAGCTAGGATTAGGGCTAGGGCAAATGTTGGAATTAGCATTGGAGCTAGGATTTCGTTAGAGTTATGATTAAGGGTAGGTTGAGGGCTAGAATGAGGGCTAGGGTGTTAGGAATAGGTCTAGGTTTACCATTAGGGTTATGGTTTTTCTTATGGTAAAGGATAGGTTTAGAGTTAGGGTTAGGGCTAGAGTTAGGATTATGGTTAGGTTAAAGGTAGGTTTAGGGCTCAGATTAGGGCTAGTTTTTGTGTTAGGGTGGGGGATAGGGTTAGAGAAATCACTAATTTTAGAACTAGGGTTAAAATTAGGGTAAGTTTATGGTTAAGTTTAGAGTTAGGTCTAGTGTTAAGGTTAGGTTTAAGGTTAGGGTGATATTAAGAACTAGGGTTAGTGTTACAATATGAGTGATGGTCAGGGTTAGGGTTAGGACTCAACTAAGGATTAGGGTTACTGTTAGGTTTTGGTTTAAAGTTAGGATGGTTTTTAGAGTTAAGGTGAGTTTAGGATATGAGTCAGGATTATGGTTAGTTTGAAGGTTAATGATAGGACTCAAATTTAGTTCACAGTTATATCTAAATGTAGTGTTAGGGTTTAGTTTAAGTTAAGGTTTAGGGTAGGGCTATTTCTTGGTTTTGTTTTACTGCTAGGGTTTGGGTTAGTGCTATTTATTCAAGATTAGTGTTAGGGTTAGGGTTAATGTTAGTGTTAGGCTTAGGCTTAGGGTTAGGGTTAGATGTAGAGTTAGGGCTAGGACTAAAAATAGGGTAAGGTTAGGGCTAGCGTTAGGGCTTGGGTTAGGGTTAGGGTTAAGGTTATGATTAAGGCTAGGTTTATGGCTAAGATTAGAGCTAGCATTTGTTTTAGGGTTAGGGCTAGGATTAGGTCTAGGGCTAATTTCAGGTCCAGAATTATGGTTAAAGATAGTGTTAGGGTTAGCATTTTGGCTTCGTCTAGGGTGTTAGATTTAGTGTTACAGTCAAGTTTAGAGCTAGGGATATTATTAGGTTCAAGGTCTGATTTAGGGTTGGGATAGGTTAAGGTTTAAAGTTAGGGCTCCAAATAGTGTTAGGGTTAGGGTTAGGATAATGATAGGGTTAGGTTTAGCGTTAAGGTTAAATTTAGGACAATGGATAGAGTTAGGATTAAGGATAGGGTGAGGTTTATGCATAGGGTTAGCATTAGGATTAGGGTTATGGTTATGGTAATTGATAGAGTTAGAGATCAGTTTAGGGCTAGGGTTATGATAATGATTAGGGCTACGTTAGGGTTAGGGATAGGGTTAAAGGTAGGGTTAGGGTTCAGATTAGGGCTAGGTTTTGTGTTAAATTAGGGCTAGGGTTATGGTTATGGCTAATGTAAATACTAGGATGATGATTAGGGTAAGCTTTAGGGTTTTTGGGCTAGGGTTAGTGTTAGGATTAGGTTTAGCGTTAGGGTAATGGTTAGTGCTAGTAGTGTTAGGGTCAGTGTCAGGTTTAGGTTTAGTTTAAGGGTTTGGCTTACAACTCAAATTAGGGCCAAGGTTAGGGCTAGGTAGAGGGTTAGGGTTTGGTTTATGTTTAGGGTTAGGGTTTGAGCTATGGCTTTTTTTTGTTTTGTTTTAGGTCTAGGACTAGGGTTAGGGCTAGTTTTAGGATTAGTGTTATCATTTGGGCTAGTGTTAGGGGTAGGCTAAAGATTTGGGTTAGGGCTAAATTTAGAGTTAGGTTTTTTGTAAGGTTAGTGGTAGGGCTAAGGATAGGGCAAAAGTTAGTACTAGGGTTAGGGTTAAGGTTAGGCTTACGATAATGGATATGGTTAGAACAAGTGATAGGGTAGTATAAGAATTAGAGTAGGGCTGGGGATGTGGCTCAAGTGGTATTGCGCTTGCCTGGCATGCGTGCAGCCCGGGTTTGATCCTCAGCACCACATACAAACAAAGATGTTGTGCCTGCCGAAAAAAAACTAAAAAATAAAGATTAAAAAATTCTCTCCCTTCTCTCTCTTTCTCTCTCTCTTTCTCTCTCTCTCTCTCTCTCTCTCTCTCTCTCTCTCTCTCTCTCTCTCACTCTCTCTTAAAAAAAAGAATTAGAGTAAGTCTTAGGGCTAGATTTAGGGTTATAAATAGGGCTAAATTATGGCTAGGATTAGTGTTAG
Organism: Ictidomys tridecemlineatus; assembly: GCF_052094955.1. Taxonomy (NCBI): domain Eukaryota; kingdom Metazoa; phylum Chordata; class Mammalia; order Rodentia; family Sciuridae; genus Ictidomys; species Ictidomys tridecemlineatus. Next base: position 81,219 of record NW_027526115.1, read on the forward strand.
GCCTAGGATTAGAGCTACTTTTAGGATTAGCATTATGATTAGAGCTAGTTTTAGGGTTAGGCTTAGGTATTGAGTTAGGGTTAGATTTAGAGTTAGGTTTCAATCTAGGGTTAGTGCTAGAGCTAAGGACAATGCAGGGTTTATTATTATGGTTAGGGTTAGAATTAGGGTTTTGTTTAGAGTAAGGGATGTGGTTATAGCTAGGTTTAGGGTTAGGGCAAGGTTTAGTACTAGAGTTAGGGCTAGGATTATCATTAAGACTAGGTTTAGGGCTAGAATGAGAACTAGGGTTTGTGTTGGGTTTACGGATAGTATTAGGCCTAGGGCTAATGTCAGGTCTAGGTTACAGTTAGCGATAGTGTTAGTGTTAGGTTTATGCCTTTGGTCCAGTGTAAGGTTAGGTTTTTGGTAAGGGTCAGACTTAGATATAGTTTTTTTATTTTGGGGTCAGAGTCAGGGCTAGGGTTTGGATTAAGTTGAGTTTAGGTGTATGGCTCTAATTAGTGTTAGATTTAGGTTTAGGGTAATGACAGGTTTAGATTTAGGGTTCTGGTTTGGTTTAGTGTAATGGATAGGGTTATTGTTAGTCCTGGGTTTAGCATAAGGGTTAGGGTTATTGTTAGGGTAATGGATAGGGTTATACCTACGGTTAGGCCTAGAGTTATGTATAGGATAAGGGCTAGTGTTTGGCTTTGGGTTATGTTTAAGTTTATGGTTAAAGCTAGTTTTATCACTCGAATTAAGGCTAGGTTTGGGGTTAGGTTAGTGCTAGGGTTAAGGCTACAGCTAATTTATAAAGTATGGTCATGATTAGTGCTAGTTATAGGATTAGGTTTATGGCTAGGTTTAGTGTTAGTGTTAGGTTTATGGTTACGTAGACCTAAGGTTAGAGCTGGGGTTAGTGTTAGGCTCAGAGTCAGGGTCAGAGTTAGTTTTCAGTTTAAGGTAAAGACTAAAATTATGGTAGGGTTAGGGCTAAGTGTAGGGTTAAGGTTTGGTTTAGATTAAGGGTTAGGTTTAGGGCTATGACTTGGTTTTGTTTTAAGTCTAGGGGTAAGGTTAGGGCTAGTTTTAGGATTAGCATTAGGGTTTGGGCTATTGTAGTGTGAGTTTTAGGGTTAGGTTAAGGTTTAGGGTTAGGGGAAAAGCTAGATTTATGGCTAGATGTAATCTTAGGGTTAGGGTTAGATTTAGAGTTAGGTTCAGATCTAGGGATTGAGCTAGGGCTTAGGATAGGGCTAGGTTTAGGTCTTAGTTTAGGTCTAGGTTTAGGGTGATGGTAAGGGAAAGGTTTAGAATTAGGTACAGGGTTAGGGCAAGAGTTAGAGTTAGTCTTAGGGCTAGGGTTAAGTTTAGTGCTAAGGATAGGGCTAATTTGGGGCTGGGATTTGGACTAGGGTTAGTGTTAGGGTTAGGACTAGGGTTAGAGCTAGGTTGATTGTTAGGTTTAGGGTTAGGGTAAGGTTTAGTGAAAGGGATGGGATTATAGCTAGTTTTATGACTAGGGTGAGGATTAGGTTTAAATTTAGAGTTAGAGTTAGGGTTAGGTTTACGATTAAGGTGAGGTCTATGGCTAGGATATGGCTCAGATTTATGTTAGGGTTAGGGCTAGGATTAAAGCTTGGGCTAATGTCAGGTCTAGGTTACGGTTAGGGATAGTTTTAGGGTTAGATTTATGCCTAAGTCTATTGTAAGAGTTAGTTTTCTTGTTAAGGTCAGGTTTAGAGCTATGGGTATTATTAGAGTCTGGGTCACTGTTTTGGTTTTGTTTAGAGCTTGAATTAGTATTAGGGTTAGGGATAGGGTAATGATATGGTTAGGTTTAAGGTTCAGATTAGGTGTAAGTTATGGATAGGTTTAAGGCTAGGGATTGGAGTAGGGTTCAGCCTAGGGTGAGCATAGGGTTTAGGGTTATCTTTAGGATAATAGATAGGGTTAGAGCTAGGCTTAGGGCTAGGGTTATGGTTAGAATTATGTCTAGTGTTATGGCTAGGGTTAGTGTTAGGGCTAGGGTTATGGTTAGGTTTAGCTTTAGGGTTAAAGCTAGGGTAGGGCTTAGTTAGGGCTAGGTTTCACGATAGGTTAGGGCTATGGCTAATTTAAGAACTAGTGTTATAATTAGTGCTAGTTTAATGTTAGAACTAAGTGTAGTTTTAGGTTTAGGTTTAGGGTTAGGGTGATGCTTAGAGCTAGGGTTACTGTTAGTTTCAGAAACAGTGTTTGGATTAGGGTAATGGATAGTTTTAAAGCCAGAATTAGGACAAGGTTTAGGTCTAGGGGTAGGGTTAGTGTTCGTATTAGATTAAGGGTTATTGTTAAAGCTAGGTCTAGGTATTTCTGTAGGTCTAGGGCTAGAGTTATGGCTAGAATTAGGATTAGGTTTTAGTCTAAGATTATTGGTAGGGTTAGGTTTAGGAATAAGTTTACAGGTAGGGCTAGTGTTAGGATTTGGTCTAGGTTTAGGGTCAGGTTTAGACCTACAATTATTGTTAAGGTCAGGATAAGTGTCAGGGTCAGGGTTAGGGTTTGGGTTATGGTTAGACCTAGAATGAGGTCTAGAGTTAGGACTAGGAAAAGGGTTAGGATTTGGGATAGGCTAAGGATTAGAGTTAGGACTAGGGTTAGCATTAAGATGAGGGTCTGGCTTAGCATAAAAGATAGGGTTAGAACTAAGGTTAGGACTAGTTTTAGTGCTAAGGTTAGGCTTAGGTTTAGAAGTAAAGCTCGGGTTAGGGCTAGTTTTGTATTGGGGTTATAGCTAGTGTTAGTGTTACAGAAAATGTAAGAACTAGGGTTACAATTAGGATTAGTTTTAGGCTTAGGTTTAGGGCTAGGTCTAGTGTTAGAGTTAGGTTTAAGGTTTGAATGATGTTTAGAGCTAGTGTTTGGGTTAGGATATGAGTCAGGGTCATGGTTAGGTTTAGGGTTAGTGTTAGGACTCGAATTAGGTCTAGGGTTAGGTCTAGTTGTAGGGTTAGGGTTTGGTTTATGTTAAGGTTAAGGGTTAGGGGTATGGCTTTTACTTCTTATAGGGCTAGGGCTAAGGTTAGGGCTAGTTTTAGGATTAGCCTTAGGGTTAGGGCTTGTTACAGGATTAAGCTTAGGCATCAGGTTAGGTTTAGATATAGAGTCAGGTTTCCATCTAGAGTAGTACAAGGTCTAAAAATAGGGCAAGAGTTGTTACTAGCATTAGGGCTAGGTTTAGGGTTATGGTAAGGAATAGGGTTGGAACTAGGTATAGATCTTGTGTGAGAGTTCTAGTTTGTCTTAATTCTATGGTTAGGGTTAGGGTTAGGAATAGGGCTAAATTAGGGCTAGGATTTTGTTAGGTTTGGTTTTGGGGTTAGAGTTAGCACTAGAGTTAGAGTTAGGGTTATGGTTAGGGATAGGGGAAGGGTTAGGGTTAGAGTAAAGTTTAGAGTTTAAGCTAGGATTAGGACTAGGGTGAGTGTTAGGTTTAATGTTAGGTCTAGAGTTTTGGTTATGCTTAGGGTTAGAGTTACAGCTATGGTTTTTATTAGGGTTAGATTTAGAGTTAGGGTTAGGTTTAGGTAGATTAGATTTAAGGTTAGGGTTAGGGTTAAGGTTGGGTTTAGGGTTAACTTTAGGTTTAGGCATATATATATAGTGTTGGGTTTAAAGTAAAAGTTAGGGTTTGAGTTAGGGTTAAGGCTATGACAAGGGTTAGGATTAGGGTTAGGACTAGGGTTGTGTTTATGATTAGGGTTATGAATAGGGTTAGGTTTAGGGCTAGGGTTATTATAAGGATAAGAGATAGGTTTAAGGTAAGGGCTAGGGTTAGAGCTAGGGTTGTTGCTATGGTTAAGGTTAGAATTGGGGCTAGAGTTAGGTTTATGGTTAGCGATGGGTATAAGATTAGGTTTAGGCTAAGGGTTAGGCTTTGAGCTAGAGTTACAAATAAGGCAAGGGTTAGGGTCAGGGATACGTTTAGGGTTATGGTTATGCTTAGGGTAGGTTTAGGCCTAGGATTAGGGTTAGGTTTTATGTTAGGTTTAGGCCCAGAGTTAGGACTAAGGGTAATGTAACATCTAACGTACTTATTAGGGCTACTTTTAGTTTTAGGTTTATGGCTAGGTCTAGTGTTAGGTTTAGGTTTAGGTTTGGGGATTAGGATCAGATTTAGAGCTAGGTTTAGTGTTTATATAGGGGCATTTTCAGTTTAGAGTTAGGGTTCGGGTGAAACTAGAATTAGGACTAGGTTTAGGTCTAGAGGTATGATTAATGTTTGCTTTAGGTTAAGGGTAATGGTTAGGGATAGGGATAAGTTTTTTTTTTTTTAGGTCTAGGTCTAGAGTAATGGCTAGATTTAGGATTAGGTATAGGTCTAGTGCTAGTTTTAAGATTAGGTTTAGGTATAAGTTTACTGGTAGGGCTAGTTTTAGGATTCAGTTTAGGTTTAGGGTCAGGTTTATACCAAGGGTTTCTGTTAGACTTAGGATTTAGGTTAGGGATAGAGCTAGAATGAGGGATAGAGTTAGGAATAGTGATAGGATTAGAGTTTGGGTTAGGCTAAGGTTTAGGATCAGGACTAAGGTTAGCATTTGGATAGGGTTTGGCTTAGGGAAAGTGATAGAGTTAGAGCTAGGGTTAGGGCTAGGGCTAGGTTTAGGGTGAGTGTTATATCTAGCTTTAGGACTCAGATTAGGGCTAATTTTTCTCTTAGGTTTAGGCCTAGGATTACGGCTATGGCTAATGTAAGAAGGGTTACAAATTAAGGTTACTTTTAAGGTTAGTTTTTGGTCTAGGTCTAGTTTAGCATTATTTGTAGGGTTATTGTGGTATTCAGAGCTAGGGTTAGTGTTAGGATATAAGTCAGGGTCAGAGTTAGTTTTAGGCCTAGGACTCGAATTAGAGCAAGGAGTTTATGGCTAGGTGTAGAGTTAGGGTTTGTTTTAGGTTAAGATTTATGGTTATGGCAGTGGCTCTGTTTTATTTTAGGGATAAGGCTAGGGTTGGGACTACTTTTAGGTTTAGTGATAGTGTTAGGTCTAGTAGTAGGGTGAGGTTTAGGCTTAGGGTAAGGGTTAGATTTGGAGTTATGGTTACATCTAGAAATAGGTACAGGGCTAGGATTAGGGCTAAGGTTAGGGCTTGTGTTAGGGTTATGGTAACTGATAGAGTTAGAACTAGAAATAGGGCTAGGACGAGAGTTAGAATTAGTTTTAGGCATAGGGTTAGTGGTAGAGATAGGGATAGGGCTAAATTAGGGCTAGAATTAGCACTAGGGATAGTGTTAGGTTATGGCCTATGGTTAGGGCTAGAGTTAGGGTTAGTGTTAGGGTAAGGGTTAGGGTTAGAGTTAGGGGAAAGGATGGGGTTATAGCTAGATTTAGGGATACAGTAAGGGTTAAAATTAGGAATAGGGCTAGTGTTAGGGTTTGGATTAGGATTAATGCTAGGTTTAGGGATAGTATTAGGGCTAGGGCTAATGTCAGGTCTAGGTTTATGGTTAGGGTAGGTTTTAGGGTTAGGTTGTGGCTAGGTCGAGTGTAAGGTTTAGGTTTAGAATAAAGGTCAGTTTTAGAGCTGGGTGTAATTTTACGGTGAGAGTCTGGGTTTGGTTTTGATTAGGTTAAGGTTTAGGGATAAGGCTTGAATTAGTGTTAGTGTTAGGTTAGGGTTAGGGTAATGAATAGGGTTAGGTTTAGGGTTCAGGATAGGTTTAGAGTATTGAAAAGGTTAATGTTAGGGATAGTGTTAGCGTTAGGCCTAGGGTTATTATTTATGTTAGGCTTATCTTTAGGCAAATGGATGAGGTTAGAGCTAAGTTTAGGGCTAGGGTTAAGGTTAGGGTAAGGGCTAGGGTTAGGTTTAGGCCTAGGGTTGGTGTCAGGTTTAGGTTTAGGATAAGTGTTAGTGTTTTAGCTAGTCTTAGGTCTAGAGCAAGGCTTAGAGTTTTGGTTAGGTAGGATTAATGTTATGGTTACGATTAAGACTAGGTTTAAGTAAAGGATAATTACTAGGTTTTGTGTAAGGTTTATGGCTAGCATTAGGGCTATGGGTAATGTGAGACCCAGGGTTATGTTTATGGCTAGTTTTACGGTTAGTGTTATGGATCAATGTAGTTTAGGTTTAGGTTTTGTATTAAGATAAGGTTTAGAGAAAGTGTTTGTGTTAAGGTAAGGGTTATTTTCTGGGTTAGGGTTAGGTTTAGGTTTAGGTTTAGGGCCAGAATTAGGACTATCGTTGGTTGTAGGAAAAGGGTTAGTCTTTGCTTTAGGTTAAGGATTATTGTTAGGGCCAGTGTTAGGTTTTTGTTTAGGGTTAGGGCTAGATTTATGACTCTATTTAGGATTAGGTTTGATCTAGTGCTAGTGTTAGGGTTCGGTTTAGGTATAGTTTTACCAGTAGGGGTACTGTTAGGGTTTGGTTTAGGTTTAGGGACAGGGTTAGACCTAGGGTTAGTGTTAGGGTCAGAATAAGTGTCAGGGTTAGGGTTAGTGTTTAGTTTAGAGGTAGAATGAGGGCTAGGGTTAGGACTAGTAATATAATTAGGGTTTGGGGTAGGCTAAGGATTAGAGTTAGGACTAAGGTCTCATTCGGATGAGGCTTTGGCTTAGGGAAAGGGATAGGGTTAGAGGTAGGGTTAGGTTTAGGGCTAGGATTGTGGTTAAGGTTGGGGTTAAACCTAGGGTTAGGACTTGAATTAGGGCTAGAATTTGTGTTCGCATTAGGGCTACAGCTAATGTAAGAACTAGGTTTCCAATTAGGCCTAGTTTTAGGGTTAGCATTAGGGCGATGTTTAGAGATAGAGTTAGTGTTAGGGTCAGAATCAGGGTCAGGGTTATTTATAGGGTTATGGTTAGGACTCAAATTAGGGCTAGATTTAGGGGTAGGTGTAAATTTAGTGTTTGGTTTAGGTTAAGGGTTATGGTTATGATTATGGTTTGGTTTTGTTTTAGGGCTAGGGTAGGGTAAGAGCTAGTGTTCTAATTAGCATTAAGATTAGGGCTAGTTTTAGGGTGAGGTTTATGCTTAAATTTAGGATTATATCCAGGTTTAGGGCTAGGGTGAAAGATAAGGCTTTAGTTTAGGGTCTAGGGATAGGCTAGGGTTTGGATTATGGTAACTGATAGGTTTAGAACTAGAGATAGGGATTGGGTGAGAATTAGAGTCAGTGTTAGGGCTAGGGATAGGGTTAAATTTAGGGTTGGGCTAAATTAGGGCTAGTATTAGCACTAGGGTTAGTGTTAGTTTTAGGCCTAGTTTTAGGGCTAGTGTTAGGGCTAGCGTTAGGGTTAGGGTAAGGTATGATGTTACAGCTAGGTTTAGGGCTAGGGCAAGGGATAAAACTAGGGTTAGAGCTAGGATTAAGTTTAGGGTTAGAATAAAAGCTAGGCTTAAAGCTAGGATTAGTGCTAGGGTTTGTGTTAGGGTTAGGGCTAGGATTAGGACTAGGCTAATAACAGGTCTAGGGTTATGGTTAGGGTTAGTTTTAAGGTTAGGTTTATCACCAGGTCTATTGTAAGGGTTAGATTGAGGATTGAGGTCAGCCTTACAGCTAGGGGTATTATTAGTGTCAGAGCCAGAATTAGGGTATGGGTTAGGTTCAAGATTAGGGTTAGGTTCAAGCTTAGGTTTAGGGCTCAAATTACCATTAGGGTTAGGTTAATGGATATGGTTAGGTTTAGGGTTCAGGCTAAGTTTAGGTAATTGATAGGAGTAGGGTTAGGGCTAAGAATATGGTTAGGGTTAGGGCTACATTTCGGGTTAGGAAAAGGTTTAGGTTTAGGGTTATGTTAAGTTGTGTTAGAGCTAATATTAGGGATATGGTTAGGTTTAAAGCTATGTTTAAGTCTCAGATTAGGGCTAGGTTTTGTGCTAGGTTAGAGCTAGGTTAGGACTATGGCTAACATAATATCTAGGGTTACAATTATGGATAGTTTTAGGGTTAGCTTTAGGTCTAGTTCTAGTATTATGGTCAGGTTTAGGTTTAGGGTGATGATTAGAGATATGGTTAGTGTTATTGTCAGATTCACCATCAGTGATACTTTTAGCGTTAGAGAAAGGCTAAATTTAGGCCTAGGGTTAAGACTAGCTGTAGAGTTAGGGTCTTTGTTAGTCTTAGGGTAAGAATTAGGGATAGGGCTAGTCTATCTATCTATCTATCTGTCTATATATATATATATATATATATATGTATATATATATATATATATATAAATTAGGAATTAGGTCTAGAGTTACAATTAGCTGAGGGTTAGGTTTAAGGCTATGGCTCAGTTTTGTTTTAGATCTAGGGCTAGGGTTAGGGCTAGTTTTAGGATTAGTGATAACGTTAGGGCTAGTGGTAGGGTGAGCTTTAGGATTAGATTTATTGTTATGTTTAGCTCTAGGTTTAGGGCTAGGGTTAGGGTTAAGGTTAGGTCTAGTGTTATAATTTTGATAATGGAAAGGATTTCAACCGTAAATAGGGCTTGGGTGAGAGTTAGAGTTAGTCTTAGGGCTAGTGCTAGGGTTAGGTTTATGGTTAGGGCTAAATTTGGGCTAGGGTTAGTGCTAGGGTTATTTGTAAGATTAGGCCTATGATTAGGAAGAGGATGAGGGTTTGTGTTAGGGCTAGGGCTAGGATTAGGGCTAGGGGTAATGTCAGGTTTAGCATTATGGTTAAGGATAATTTTAGGGTTGGATTATGGCTAGGTCTAATGTAAAGGTTATGATTAGAGTAAAGGTCTGGTTAAGAGACAGATGTATTATTATGGTCAGAGTCAGAGTTAGGAATTGGTTTCAATTAAATTTTAGGATTAAGGCTTGAAATAGCATTAGGTTTTGGGCAATGGACCGGGTTATATTTATGGTTAAAGTTAGGTTTAGGCTTTTGAATAGGGTTAGGAATAGCTATGCGGTCAGGTTTAGTCCTATTGTTAGCATTTTGATTAGGTAATGTTTAGGGTAATGGATACAATTACAGCTAGGGTTGAGGCTAGGTTTATGGTTAGGATATGGCTCGAGTTAGAGTAAAGGTAAGGGTTAGGTTTAGGATAAGTGTTAAGGTTGAGCTAGGTTTAGGGCTAGGGCTAGGGTTAGGGTTAGAGCAGGTCTAGAGTAAATGTTAAGGTTAGGGCTATGGTTAGCAATAGGGTTATGATTAGGGTTATGGTAATGTATAAAGTTAGAGCTAGGGTATGGGCAAAGTTTACAGTTAAAATTAGGGTTAAAGTTATAGTTAGGGAAAAGACTATGATAATGTTTAGGGTTAGGATTAGGGCTAGGTTTAGAGGTAGTGTTAGGGTTAGAGTTATTTTATTAAAATTTCTTTGATACAATCCAGGATTCATCTTTAACTAACCTTACTCTGTTCCCCAGGTTGGAGCCTTTTGGTTCAACTTTTTGGTTTCAAGAACAGCTAGTATTTTCATTTTACTTGATTTTGACCTATACGAATAAATGGAAATAGACATGGAAATCAAACAGGGTTTATGCTAGCTGCTTGAAACTGAACATACACCCTCAATTGTCTGTGAGGACACTCTGGTATTTCCTTGTGAGTGTAGGCCTACGCTGAAGCATGCAAAAAAAAAAACTTTATCTGAGAGCCCTTTAGGAGAAAGCAGGGAAATATGCATGCACTGAAATTCCTCCCATAATTATTTTGTCAGATTTTTTGGATACTGCATAAGATTCATCATTTAGCTTTCCCCACAAAGCTCTCTAAGTGTGGGACTTCTAGGATGAATGGTTCTTTAATCCAGTTAGGGTTAGTGCTAGGTTTAGAGTTAAGGCTATGGTTAGATGTAGTGTTAGGGTGAGAGTTAGTTTTCTTCAAATTTATTTGATACTTGGAAGGAATCATCTTTTACCTAGCCTTAATATGATCCCTAGGTTTGGGCCTTCTCATTTCAATTGTTCACTATCAGGAGCACTCTGTATTTTAAGGTTTCACTTCATATTTACCTATATAGGTAAATGAAGATGGAAGTTGAAGTCAAACCAGCTAGGTTGGTGCTAGCTACTTAAAACATCAAACACTGAATCAGTTCTCTGAGGAAATTTTCTGATTTGTTCCTTGTGAAACTAGCCCTAAGATGAAGATGGAAAAAAAAAACAACTTTATTCAAGAGCACTTTAGCAGAAAACAGAGAAATATGCATGAACTGAAATACCACTTCAATTATTTGGTCATATTTTCTTGACACTGCATGGGATTCATCTGATAGCTTATCTGACTAGGCTCCCCACGTTTGGGACTTCTAAGATCAACAGTTTTTTTAAGACAGGTTAGGGTTTGTGTTAAGGTTAGTGTTAGGGCTAGTGTTAGAGCTAGTATAGGGTTAGAGTTAGTTTTGTTCAAATTTCTTTGATACTGAGCAGGATTAATTTTTTCTTATCCTTACTATATTTCCCATGTTTGGTCCTCCTTGCTTCAATGATTCACTAAGGAACATTTTATATTTTAAAGTTTCAGTTCATTTTATCCTATTATGGTAAATGGAAGTGGAGCTGGAAATGAAACTGTTTTGGTGCTATCTGCCTGAAACTTCACACTCCATCAATTTTCTGTGTGAATTCTCTGGTTTGTTCTTGTGAAAGTAGGCCTAAGATGAAGCATGTAAAAACAACTTTAATCTGAGAGTCCTTTAGGTGATAAGAGGAAAATATGCATGTACGGAAATACTCCATCTACTATTTGGTCAGATATCTTTAATACTATGCAGCATTCATCCCTTAGCTTTCCCCAATAGGCTGCCAACATTTGGAACTTCTAAGGTCAAAGGTCGCATTAAAAAAAGTTAGGGTTAAGGGAAGGGCTAGGGTTAGAGTTAGTTTTAGGGTTAGAGTTAGTTTAAATCAAAATTCTTTGACACTTGGCAGGATTTATGTTTTATCTAGATTTACTCTGTTCTCCAGGTTTAGGCCTTCTCAGTTCACATGTTTGCTGTCAGTAACAGTTTGTATTTTAAAATTTCACTTCATTCTGACCTATACAGGTAAGTAAATTAAGCAATAAACCAAACAGGGTTTGTGCTAGCTGATTGAAACTTCACACACTCGATCAGTTCTCTGTAGAGACTCTGGTATGTTCCTTGTGAAAGTAGGCCTAATATTAAGCATACAAAAACAACTTTATATAAGAGTCCTTCAGGAGAAAACAGGGAAATATGCATGTACTAAAATACCTCCCATTATTATTTGGTCATATTTGTTTGATACTGCGTAAGATTCATCACTTAGCTTGCCCCACAAGGCCCCACAAGTGTGGAAATACTAGGACCAATGGTTTTCTAATCACGTTAGAGTTAGGGTTAGGTTTAGGGTTAGGGCTAGGGCTAGATTTGGAGGTAATGTTAGGGTGAGAGTTTTTTTTGTTCAAATTTCTTTGATACTGGGCAGGAGTCATCTTTTATCTAGCCTTAGTATGCTCCCAAGGTATGCTCTTCTCAATTAAATGGTTTGTTATGATGAACACTTAGTATTTTAAGATTTCACTTCATTTTGACCTGTATGGGTAAATGGAAATGGAGGTGGAAGTCAAACAAAAGTCATCTCTTCCCCAAACCTAACAGTAAATCTAACATTAAATGTAGCTCTAATCCTAGGCCTAAGCCTAACACTAATCCTAGACCTATTCCTAGCCTTAATTTATCCCTAACCCTAAACTTAACCCTAGTCCTAATACTAACTCTAACTCTTGCCCTAGCCCTATTCCTAGATCAAAAATTATCCTTTACCATAACCCAAACACTAGCCCTAACCTTAGCTCTAACACTAGCCATAGCCCTAATCCTAGACTTAATCATAACTCTAAATGTACCCCAAGCCTAAACTCACCCTAAGACTAGCAATAACACTAACGCTAATCGTAAAACTACCCTTAAATTTAGCCTTATCCCTAAAACAAAACCGAGCAATAATACTAACCCTAACCCTTATCCTAAACCAAATCCTAACCCTAAATTTAGCCCTATGCCTACCCAAATTAGAGTACTATCCCTGACCCTAAAACTAACCCTGACCCTGACTCTGATATTACCATTAACCCTAGTTCAAAACATCATCCTAAATCTAAACCTAATTATAAAACTAGACTTAGCCCAAAATAAACATAAAACTAGAAATAATTGTAACCTAGTTCTTACATTAGCCGTATCCCTAACATGAGCCCTAAGGTAACCAAAACCTAGCCCTAATCTGAGACACAATCCTAGCTTTAACCTTAACTCCAATCCTAAACCTAGCCCTAACCCTTACCCTAAACCTAACCCTACCTTTAATCCTTGCACTAACACTTCACCTAACCCTAAACCTAGCCCTAACCCTAACCATAACCCTAGCCCTAACCCTAGCTCTAAAACTATCCTTTAGCATAACCCTAACCCTAAACCTAATGCTAACCCTCAGCCTCACCTTACCACTATCCATAACCCTAACCTATTCATTACCATTAACATAACCTGAACCCTATCCCTAACCATATCATTACCCTAACTCTAACCTTAACCTGAATGCTAACTAGAGCACTAAACTTAAACCTTAACCTAAACCAAATCCTAACTCTGACTCTGACCATAATAATACCCCTACCTCTAAACATGACCCTAACCCTCATCATAGTCCTTATAATATACCTAGCCATAAATCTATCCCCAAAACTCTCCCTAACCATTTCCCTATACCTGATATTAGCCCTAGCCCTAATGCTAGCCCTAACCCTCACACAATACCTAGTCCTAACCCTAGGCCTAAGACTACCTTTAATCCTAACCCTACACTTAACCCTATCCCTAACCCTAGTTTTAACGCTCACCCTAGCTCTAAATCTATCTGTAACTTAGTACCTTACCCTATCCATAACCATACACCTAACACAAGTTCTAACCGTATCCCTAATCATAAGCAAAATCATAATCCTAATGGTAACTCGAGACCTATCCCTAATCCTTAGCCTAATCAAAACCCTAACCCTATTAATATTCCTAGCCCTAGACCTCATTCTAGCTCTAACCCTATCCCAAACCCTAACCCTAACCCTGAACCTTATTCTGATCATAACACTAACCCTAGGTCTAAACCTGACACTAACCCAATACCAAACCCTAACACTATCCTTACCAGTAACCTTATATCTAACCCTGACCATACCTCTAGCCCTGGACCTAAACCTAATCCTAAATCTAGCCTTAACTTTAGCCCTAGGCCAAAACAAAAACCTAGCCATAGCCATAATAATAACCCTTAACCTAACAGAAAGACTAACCATACACCTAGACATAAACCTAGTGCTAATTCTGGCTTTAACATTAACTCTAACTCTAACCTGAACAATGACCATACATTTAACACTAAGCTATCTCTAAACCTGACCCTAACAGAAAACATAACACTAACCCTAGAATTAGCCTTAATCCTAACCCTACAAATAGCCCTAATAATCTTAGATTTTACATTATCCATAGCCCTAACCCTATGCCTTAACCTAACACAGAACCTAGAGCGAATCCTAGGCCTAAACCTAGCCCTAAGCGTAACCTTAATCCTAACCCTAGTCCTAATCCAACCCCAACCTTAGCCTTAGTCTAAACCTTACTCATTGCCTAACCTTTACCCTAAATATATACTTAAACCTATCCCTAACTCTAACCCTAACCCTAGCCCTAACCCTAAACTTAACTTTATCACTAAAATTAGCTCTAAACCTACCCATTACCCTAACCCTAACTCTAATCCTATTGATAACTCTAGCCATAGCCATAACACTAACCCTAACCATAAACAAAACCAAAAAAAAAAAAAAACTAACCCTAGACCTAACCGTAAACCTAAAACTCAATATAGCCCTGACCCTACCTAGTTCAAACCCTAACAAATAACATAAACCTAAACCTAACCATACCTTAACCTTCACCCTAAAACTAAATCTAATTCTAACCCTAACCATAAATCCAAACCTACCTCTAATCATATCCATTACCTTAACCCTTATGCTAACACTAGCCCTAACCCTAAACCTACCATAATCCTATTCCTTGACCTAACACTGAACCTAACCCTCGTGATAGCCCTAGCTCTAACTCTAACACTGATTTAAACATGATTCTAACACTAAACCCAGATTTAAACTAGACCTAGACATAACCCTAACCCTAAAACCAGTCCTAAACACAACCCTAGCTCTTATATCACCATAGTACTAACCATAGCCCTAAACTTAACACAAAAACTAGCCCTAATCCTAGGCCTAAACTTAGCTCTAAGCATAAACCTAAGCCTCAGCCTATCCCTAAACCTAATCGTAAACCTAACCTTCGCCTTAGATCTAACCCTAGCTCAAAGCCTAACCCTTACACTAAACATAACCCTAGCCCTACCCTAAACCCTAACTCTAACCCTAGCCCTAATTCTAACATTAATCCTAGCCTGAACATTACCTCTAACCATATACATTACCCTAGCCCTAACATTAAGCCTAATTAAAACCAAATCTCTAACACTAAACCTACCTCTAACCATTAATGTAAACCTAGACAAAAACCTAAACCTAACATTCACCCTAGCCGTAACCATAGCTCAAACACTAAACCTTACCCTAAGTTAACCATAACCCTAGCCCTAAACCTAACACTTACTCTAACCCTAACACTTATCCTAAACTGAACTCTAGCCCTATCCCTAAACCTAATTCTAATCCTAAACCTAGACTTAATCCAAACCATAACCTAGCCCTAACATTCGCTCTAAACCTATCCATTGAATTAAACATAACCCTAGACCTAATTCTTATTCTAACTCATTCACTAAATCTAACCCATCCATTACCCCAAACCTTAACTGAAACGTAAACTAAACACTATCCATTACCCTAACTGTAAACCTAACCCTAATGCTAATTTGAGCCCTAACCCTTAACCCTAACCTAAACCAAATGCTAAGCCTTACCCTAACCCTAATAATAACCCTAGATCTAAAGCTGACCTTTAACATAAAACTAACCCTTACACTATACCTAGCCATAATCTAAACTTAAAACTATCTTTAACCATAACCCTAGACCTGATATTAGCCCTAGCCCAAGTCCTAGCCCTAACCCTATCAAAAAACCTACCCCTCATTCTACCCTAATACTAGCCTTAATCCTAAATAAACCATAACCCTAGGACAAATCTTAATTTTAACCTTCACCCTAGCCTTAAACCTAGCTATAACCCCACTCATCCTCTAAACATAACTCTAACCCCAATGTAAACCCTAACCTTAGCCCAAACCTGAGCCTAACTCTAACACTAACCCTACACCTAAACTTAGCTATAGCCCCACTCATTCCCCTAAACTTAACCCTAACCCCAATGCTAACCCTAACCCTAGACCAAAACCGAGGCCTAATGCTAACACTAACCCTACCCCTAATCCTAGCACTAATTTAGCCCTAAACCTAATCCTAAGCATAAACCTCTTACTCTAATTCTTACCCTATCCATATCCCTAGTTCTAACCATAATCATTACATAACCCTAACCCTAGCCATAATTCTAGCCCTAACCCTAACCCTAGATATAACCCTAATTCTAAATTTAACTCTAACCCTAAGCCTAAACCTCACCCTAACACTAGTTCTAACCCTGATGCTAAACCAAAATCTAAGCCTAACCCTAGCCCTATCCTTAGCCCTAAAACAAAACCGAGCCATAGCTCTAACCCTAACCCTTAATCTAAACCAAAGCCTAACCCTACACCTAGCTCTAACTTTAGCTTTAATTCGATCCTAAACATAACCCTAAAACTAACCCTTACCCTCACACTGACCCTAAAAATAACCTTTGCTCTAAACATGACCCTAACCGTAAACCGAAAATAACACTAGTCCTAGTCCAAATCCTAACCCTAAAACTAGCAAAATTGTAACACTAGTTCATTCATTAACTAAAACCTAACCCTAGCCCTATTAGTTACTCTAAACATAACCCTAATTCTAATGCTAACTCTAGGCATAAATCTAACTCTATCCCTAACCATAATCATATCCATTATGCTAAACCTAACCTGAACCCTAAACCTAACTCTCTCATTAGCCTTATTCAAACCCTAATGCTAATTCAATCCCTAAACCTAAACCTTAACCTAAACAAAACTCGAAACTTGACACTGACCCTAATAATAGCCTTAGCTCTAAATTTGACCCTATCCTTAAACCTAACACTTTTACTAATCTTAGCCATAAACCAAACCCTAAAACTCACCCTGACCATAACCCTAGAACTGACATTTGCCCTACCACGAATTCTAGCCCTATCCCTAACATCCTAGCCCTCATTCTAGCCCTAAACCTAGCCTGAATCATAACTTTAATGAAACTCTAGCCTTAACCCTAATTCTAACCTTCACTCTAGCCCTAAACCTAGCTCTAACCTCATCATTAACATTAAACCTAACTCCAAGCCTAAAACTAACTCAAGGCCTAAACGTAACCATAAACCTAGCCCTATTCCTAGCCTTAATTAAGCCCTATACCTAAACCAAACCCTAGGCCTAGCCCTAAGACTCTCACTTTTGCCCTAGCCATATCTCTAGCTCTAAACCTATCCCTTACATTAACCCTAATCCTAACCATCAACCTAGATCTAATATTAGTCCTATCCTTAGCCCTAGACCTAACCCTAGATCTAATCCTAACTCTAAATCTAACTCTCACCATAAGCCTAAAACTAACCCTAACACTAGCCCTAAACCTAACACTAATCCTAAAACTAGCCCTAACCATAGTCCTAGCTTTAAAACAAGACCCAGCCATAGCCCTAACTTTAAAACTTAACCTAAACCAAAAAAACTAACCCTACACCTATCCCTAATCCTAGCCCTTATTTGAGTCCAAAATATAACCCTAAATTTTACCCTGACCTTGATTTTGACCCTTACACTAAATGTAGCTCTAAACATCACCTTAACCGTAAAACTAAACCTGACAATAAACCTAGTCCTAACCCTAATTCTATAACTAGCCCAAATCATAACACTAGTCCATACATTGGCTATAACTTTAAACCTAGCCCTAACTGTAACCAAAACCTAGCCCTAAACCAACGCCTAACCCTAGCATCAACCCTAAATCTAACCCTATCTCTAGCCCTAACCCTAACCCTAAATGTAGCCCTAACCCTAGCTCTAACCCGGTACCTTACCCTAAATTAACCCTAACCCTAATGTTAATACTAGTCTTAACCCTAATCCTTAGTTTAACCCAAACCCTAATCCTATTACTACTCCTAATGCTAGTCCTCATTCTAGCTCTAACCATAAGCCAAACCTGAAACTAATTCTGACTCTAACTGTAATCGCAGGTCTAAACCTGGCCATAAACCTAAAGTGAACCCTAACACTAACACTAGCAATAAACCTATACTAAATCTAACCCTAACATTAGCCCTAATCCTAACCTTAACCCTAGCACTAATCCTATCCCTTACCCTAAGCCAAACCCTAACCCTAATGCTAATCCTAGTCCTAAACCTAATCCTTAGTCTAATACAAATCCTAACTCTATAACTAGTCTTAGGCCTAGCCATAATTCTAGTTATAACCATAACCCAAACACTAACCCAAACCCTGACCCTTATTCTGACACTAATCATAAACCAAACCCTAACACTAGCCCTACCCATAAAGCTATACCTATACCTAACACTAACACTAGCCCTAGATATAAACCTAATCCTTAATCTAGCCATATATCTCACCCAAGACCTAATCAAAAACGTAGCCCTAGCCCTAATGATAACCCTTAACCTAACCCAAAAGCTAACCCTACTTCTAGACCTAATCAATCCTAATTTAGGCTCTAAACTTAACCCTAACCCTAATCTAAACACAAATCCTGACACTAACACTGACCTAAGCTTAAAAACTGCCCCTAACCAAAACCTAATCCTAACACTAGACCTAGCAATAACCCTAACCAAAAGCCTAGACCTTACGTACCCATAGCACTAACCCTAGCTGTAAACCTAACACAAAACGTAGCCCTAATCCTAGGCCTAAACCTAGCCCTAAGCATAACCCTAACCCTAACCCAATCCCTCATGCTAACCCTAACCCGCACCTTAGACCTAACCCTAGATAATCCTAGCCCTATCCCTAAACATAATCCTAGCCCTATCCCTAAACATAATCCTAGCCCTATCCCTAAACTTAACACTAACCCTAGCCCTAATCATAATGCTAATACTAGCCCTAATACTATCTCTAAAATTATCCATTACCATAAACCTAACCCTAAACCTAATGATAACGCTGGCTCTAACCCTAACTGTAAACCTAATCCTAGACCTATTTCTAAACCTAACATTCATTATAGACCTAACCCTAGATCAAACCCTAAACTATACTCTAATCCCAACCCTAGCCCAAACACTAACACTAACCATAAACGTAAAACTACCCCTACCCCTAACCTGACATCTAACCATATCCATTTCCCTATAATTTTAACCTTAACCCTAACACTAACCCTAAACCTAAACTATCCCTACCCCTAACCCAGCATCCAACCCTATCCATTAACCTAACTCTAAATATAGCCTTAGCATTAACCCTAACACTAACCTTAAACTTAAACCTACCCATAACCCTAACTCAACATCTTACCCTATCCATTAACCTAACTCTAAAGGTAATCTTAGCCCTAACCCTAACACTAACCATAACCTTAAAATTAAATCTAACCCTAGACAAAACACTAAACCTAATTCTCACCCTAGCACTAACCATAGCTCAAAACCTAACCTGTATCCCAAACCTAACCCAAAACATAACCCTAGCCCTAGCCCTAACACTAACAATAACTCTAACCCTAATCCTAACCAAAACTCTAGCCCTAATCCTAACCAAAACCCTATCCCTAACCCTGGTTCTAACACTATCCATTACCCTAACAATAACCACAAACCAAATGCTAACCCTACGCCTAAACCTAACCCTATCACTATCTCTAACCATACCCATTACCCTAATCATAACCTGAATTCTATACCTAAACCTTTCCATTACCCTAAACCTTACTCTAACCCTAATGCTAATTTGAAACCTAACCCTAAAATTTAACCTAACACATAACCAAAACCTGAAGCTGACCCTAAAAACACCTAATTCTAAACCTGATCCTTACCCTAAACCTAACCCTTATACAAGACCTAACCATGTACTTAACCCTGTAACTATTCCTAGCCATAACCCTAAACCTGACATTATCCCTACCCCTTAAATTTGCCCTAACCCTAACAAAAACTCTAGCCCTTATCCTAACACCAAATCTAGCCTTAATCCCAACTCAATCCTTACCCTATTCCTAAACCTAATTCTAATCATCGCCCTAGCCCTAAACCTAGCTATAACCTCATTTCTTCCCCTAAACCTAAGTCTAAACATAGCTCTAACATTAGGCCTAACCCTAACACTAATCCTAGACATATTCCTAGGCCTAGTTTAGCCCTAACCGTAATCCTAACCCTAGCCTTAAGACTAAATCTAACTCTCACCTAGCCTCATTTCTAGTTCTAACCCTATCCCTTACCATAACCAAAACAGTAGACATAACTTTAGCCCTAAGCCTAGCCATAGCCCTAAACCTAGAATTAATCATAACTCTAAATGGACCCCTATGTCTAAACTCACCCTATCACTAGCAATAACACTAACATTAATTATAAAACTACCCTTAATTTTAGCCTTAGCCCTAAAACATAACCGAGCTATACAACTAACCCTAAACCTTAACCTAAACCAAATTCTTACCCAATATCTAGTCCTAAGCCTACTCCTAATTGGAGTCCTATTCCTAATCTACACTAACCCTGACCCTGACTCTGAACCTTACACTAACCCTAGCTCAAAACATCTCTCTAAACTTAAACCTAACCCTAAAACTAGACTTAGCCCTAATGTAACTCTAAAATTAGCCCTAATAATAACCCTAGTTCTTACATTAGCCATATTCCTAACACTAGACCTAACAAAACCCAAAACCTAGACCTAATCTTCGCCCAAATTCTAGGTTTAATCCTATCTGTAACCCTAAATGTTGCTCTAACATTTAACCTAAACCTAACCCTAACTTTAAAACTTACACTAACCCTAAACCTAACCCTAACCCTAGCCCTAACCCTAATCATAATCCTAGCCCTAGCCCTAGCTCTAGCCCTGTCCATTACACTAACCTGAACACTAACCCTAATGCTAATCCTCAGCCTAACCATAACACATTCCCTAACCCTAACCTATCCGTCACCCTAAACATAACCCTTACCCTAAAAATAGCCTAATACTAAACTTAGACATAACAATAACCCCAAAACTAGCCCTAGTTGTAAGCCTAGTTCTTAAATTAGCTGTAGACCTAAAGCTAACACAAAACCTAGCCCTAATCTGAGCTCTAACACTAGATTTAACTCTAAATTTAGCCCTAACCCTAACCCTAATTCTAACCCTAAGCCTAGCCCTTACCCTAGCCCTAACCCTAGCACTAACCCTATCACATACCCTAAGCCAAATTCTAACCCTAAAGCTATCCTAGTCCTGAACTTAATCCGTAGCCTAACTACAGCCTTAACTCTATTACTAGTCTTAACACTAGAACTCAAACTAGCTTTATCCCTATCCCAAACTCTAACCCGAACCCTGACCCTTATTCTGACACTAATACTACTGTAAGTTTAGACCTGACCCTATCCCTAAACCGACCCATAATATTGACACTACCTGTAACCTTATACCTATTCCTAACCCTAACACTAGACCTAGAACTACACCTAATCCTTCAACTATCAATAACTCTAGCCCTAGCTCTAAACAAAAACCTAGCCCTAATGCTAACAATAACCCTTAACCTAACCCAAACGCTAACCCTACCCCTAGACCTGACCTTAGTCCTAATGCTAGACCTAATTATAAACCTAACCATAACCTGAACTCTGACCCTTACCCTAACACAAACTCTAGCTCAAAACCTTTTCCTAACCAAAAACCTCACCCTAAACTAGAACTAGCCATATCACTCACGCTATAACTAGCAATAACCATAAGCCAAATCCTACCTACAAAACTATCCATTACCATAACCATAACCCTAAACCTAATGCTAACCCTAGCCCTAACCCTTACAATGACATTAACCCTAAAACTCATCCTAGTGCAAATCCTAGCTCATTCCCTAACCCTTAAACCTAACCTAACCCTAACACTAACCCTTGGCCTAAACCTAACCCTAACATTTGCCCTAGACCTAATCCTAACCTTAAACCTAGCCATAACTCTAGCACTAACCCTACCCATTACCCTAACCCTAACCCTAATCCTAATTATAACCCTAGCCCTAAACTTAAATCTACTTCAACTCTAATCCTAGAAATAGACATAAAACTAAACTTTGCCATAGACCTAACCATAGCTCAAACCCTATTCATTACCCTAAATCTAACCCTAAACCTATCGTTAACACTAACCTAAGCTGAAACCTAATCATAAACTTAACACTAACCTGACATCAAACCCTATCCAATACCCTAAACCTAATGATAACCCTAGCCCTAATGCTAATCTAATCCTAATCCTTGTACCTTACCTAATCCTAATCCTTGACTCTAACCCTAAAGTTTGACCCTAACCATAACTATAACCTTGACATAACCCTAAACCTAACATTTGTCCTAGCGCTAACCATAGCTCAAACCCTAAAACGTACACTAAACCAAAACCTAAAGCTCTCCTTAGGCCAAAACCTAACCCTAACCTAACTCTAGCTCTAATACTAACCATAACCCTATCTCTAATCCTAGTTCTAACCCTATGCATTACCCTAAACATGACACTTACCCTAATGCTAATCCTAGGCCTAAAACTAAGTCTTCCACTAAATCTAAACCTATCAATTAACCTACACCTAATCTGAATCCTAATCCTAAACATATCATTACCATATTCCTAACCCTAATGTTAATTTGAGCCCTACCCCTAAATCCTAACCCAAACCAAACCTGAAACCTGAATCAAACCCTAATAATAACCCTAGCTCTAAAACTGACCCTTATCCTAAACCTAACCCTTACCCTAAGACCTAGCCATAAATATAACCTCAGTCTATTCCTAACTATAACCCTAGACCTAACACTAGCCCTAGCCCTAATTCTTGCTGTACACTAAAACAACCCTAGCCCTCATCCTAGCCCTAAACCTAGCCTTATTACTAAACCAAAACATAATCCTAGCCCTAACCATAATTCTAACCTTCGACCTAGCCCTAAAACTTGCTATAATCCCATCCCTTCCCCTAAATATAACCCTATCCCTAAGCCTAAAACTAGGCTTAATCCTAGCACAAACCCTAGACCAAATGCTAGCCCTAATTTAGCGCTAAACCTAAACTAACCCTAGCCCTAAAACTAACTCTCTCAACCTAGCCCTATTCCTAGTTCTAACCCCAACCCTTACCATAACCCTAAAACTTGCCCTAACCTTAGCCCTAGACCAAGCCCTAGCCCTAATCCTATATCTAACCCTAATTCTAAATATAACCCTAAACTTAAACCTAAATCTCTCACTAACACAAGTTGTAACACCAACGTAAATCCTAAAACAAAACCTAACATAGCCCAAGCCCTACAACAAACCAAAAATATAGCCCTAACCCTAAACTTTAAACTAAACCAAGCCCTAAGCCTACACATAGCCTTAAAATTAGCTCTATTTCAAGTCCTATCCCTAAACCTAAAACTAACTATGGTTCTGTATCTGACCCTAAACTAACCCTAGCACTAATAATCACCCAAAACCTAAACCGAACCCTAACACTAGACCTAGCCCTAACCCTAACCCTTAAACTAGACCTAATCGTAACTCTAGTTCTTATGTTAGCTGTAGCCCTAACCCTAATGCTAACCTAATTAAAAACCTATCCTAATTACAGCCCTAACACTAGCTTTAACACTAACAATAACCGTAACCCTAGCCCTAATCCTTACCTTAAATCTAACGCTAACCCTAACCCTTGAAATAACCCAAAACCTAACACTAACACTAGCCCTAATTCTAATACATCCCAAGCCCTTACCCTAGCTCTAATCCTATCCATTAGCCTTACTCTAACCCTAACTCTAATCTAATGCAAACCCTAGGATAACCATAACCCTATTGCTAAACCTAAACATATACATTACACTAAAACTAACCTGAACCCTAAACATAACTATACCCATAAACCTAATCCTAACCCTAATCCTAATACTAATCTGAGCCCTAACCTTAAACATTAACCTAATGCAACCCAGAACCCTGTACCTTACCCTAATAATTCCCCTAGGTTTAAACCTTACCCTAAACCTTAACCTAACACACTATACCTAGCCATAAGCCTAACCCTAAAACTATCTCTAACCATAATCCTAGACCTGACATTAGCCCTAGCACATGAAGCCATAACCCTAACACAAACCCTAGCCCTAATCCTAGCCCCCAAATAGCCTTAATCCTAACCATAACCTAACATTAGCCCTAATCCTAATCTTAACCCTCACCCTACTTCTAAACCTAGCTATAACATCATGCCTAACCATAACCATAACCTTACCACTAGCCGTAAACCCACGCTTAGACTTAATATTAACCCTAGCTCAAATCCTAGCCCTATTAAGGCTCTAAACATAACCCTAGGAAACCCTAACCCTAAGACTAACTCTAACTCTCTCCCTAGCTCCATCCCTAGTTCTAACCCGACCCCTTATGATAACCCCAAACCTAGCCCTAACCCTAGCTGTAACCTATATTTAAATCTAACTCTAAATCTAACCCTAAACATAAGCCTAAACCATATGGTAACACTAGATCTAAACCTAACACAAATTTGAAAACTAGCTCTAACCCTAGACCTAGCCCTCAAGCAAAACCAAGCAATAGCACTGACCCTAACCCTTAACCTAAATCAAATCATAACCCTACACCTAGCCCTATCTCTATCGCTAATTTAAGTCCTAACCTTAATCCTAGAACTAATACTAACCTTTATTCTGACCCTAAAACTGACCCTAGATCTACATATCACCCTATTCAAAAACCTAATCCTAACACTAGACCTCACCTTAAACCTAACCCTAAAACTAGCCCTAATAATAATGCCAGTTTTTCCATTAGCAATAGCCCTAAACCTAACACAAAACCTAGCCATAATACAAGGCCTAACCCTAGCTTTAACTCTAACCCTAAACTGGCACTAACACTAACCCTATCTCTACTCCTAACCCTAGCTCTAACCCTACACCTTACCTTAAGCCAAACCCTCACCCTATTGCTACCCTATTATAAACCTAATCTTAAGCCTATCCCAAATGCTAACTTTATTACTAGTCCTAACCTTAGCCCTCATTCTAGCTCTAAAAGTAACCCAAATCCTAACTCTGACCCTGACTAAACCAAACCTAAAACCTCTCTCTAACCCTAGCCCTAATCCTAACCATAACCATAGCACAAATCCTAGCTCTATCAATTTTCCTCACCATACCTCTAAACCTAATGCTAACCATAGCCCTAATCCTAACACTAACTCTATAGCCTGACTGTAACCCTAACCCTTGCTCTAGCCCTAATACTAACTCAATCCCTAACCCTTAAACATAACCTAACCCCAAAACTAAATGAAGGCATAACCCTAACCCTAACCCTAGCACTAATCCTAACCTTAACCCTAACCCTAACGCTAGCTCAAACCCTACCCATTACCTAACCCTAAACTTAACCCTAATGATAACACTAGACCTAAAGATAAACTTACCCTAACCCTAAACATAAATCTAATCCTAGAACTAACAGTGAAGCTAACATTAATCCTAAACCTAAGCTAGCTTAAACCCTAACCCGAACCCTAAACCTAACACTAATGCTAACCTAAACCTAAACCTAACTCTAACCTGAAATCTAAACCTATTACTCTAACTCTAATGATAACCCTAGCCCTAACCCTAACACTAACCTTAGCATAACAATGACCATAACCCTAGAACAAACACTAAATTAACCTTAGCCCTAGCACTAAACCTAGCTCAAATCCTAAACCATACTCTAAACCCAATACTATCTCAAACCCTCACACTAACTCTGACCCTAACCCTAACTCTAGCCCTAATCCTAACTTAACCCTAGCCCTAACTCTAGGTCTAACCCTATAAATTACCTTAAAAGTAACCATAACTCTAATGCTAACCCTATGCCTAACTCTAAATCTATCACAAACCAAAACCATATTCATTACCCTAAACCTAACCTGAAATCTAAACCTAACCCTATCCATTACCTTTACCCTAATTCTAACTTTAATGCTTATTAGAGCCATAAAACTAAACCTTAACCTACCCCAAATCCAAAGCGTGACCCTGACCCTAATAATAGCCCTATCTCTAAACCTGAACTTTTCCCTAAATATAACATTTAAACTTGACCTAGCCATAAAGCTAACCCTAAGACTATCCCTAACTGTAAACCTAGACCTGACATTAGCCCTAGCCCTATTTTTTGCCCTAACCCTAACACAAAACACAGCCCTAATCCTAGTGTTAAACCTAGCATTAATCCTAAACAAAACCTTAACCCTAGTTCTAACTCTAAAGCTAATCATAAAACTAGCCCTAACCCTAACCATAGCACTAAAACAAAACCGTGCAAAAGGACTAACATGAAATATTAACTTAAACCAAACACTAGCACTACACCTAGTACTAACCCTAGCCCTAATTCAAGACCTAATTCTAACCTTAAAAATAACCTTGAGCCTGTCTCATATTCTAAAACTCACCCTAGCTCTAAACAGCACCCTAAACTTAAACCAAACCCTAAGAGTAACCCTAGCCCTAATTCAAGTCCTAAACCAAACCCTAAAACTAACCCTGACCTGGCTTATATTCTAACACTAACTCTATGTATAAATATCAATCTAACCTTAAACCTAACCCTAACACTTGACCTGCCCCTAACCCTAATCCTAAAATTAACCCTAATTGTATCCCAAGTTCTTATATTCGTCATTGCCCTAACCCTAATCTTAAACCTCACACAAAATAGCCCTAATCTGAGCCCTAAACCTAACTTTAACCCTAAACATATTCCTAACCCTAACCCTAAACCTATCTCTTACAGATTCCCTTACCCTAAGCAAAACACTAACCCTAATGGTAACCCTAGACCTATCCCTAACCCTTAGGCTAACCAAATAATAACCCTATTAATAGTCCTAACCCTAGATCTAATTCTAGCTCTAACCCTATCCCAAACCCTAACCCTAACCCTCACCCTCATTCTCACCATAACACAAACCTGATGTCTGAACCTAACCCCATCCCT
Source organism: Ictidomys tridecemlineatus (assembly GCF_052094955.1). Classification (NCBI taxonomy): domain Eukaryota; kingdom Metazoa; phylum Chordata; class Mammalia; order Rodentia; family Sciuridae; genus Ictidomys; species Ictidomys tridecemlineatus. Next base: position 107,544 of record NW_027526115.1, read on the forward strand.
AAACCAAACCCTAACACTAGCCCTACTTTTAAACTTATACCTAAACCAAACCCTACCATTAGCCCTAGACCTAAACCTAATTGTAAATCTAACCTTAACTCTAGCTCTAGACCTAAAGAACATACCTCTAAAACTGACCCTAATCACAACCTAAACCTAATTCTAGACACATCCATAACTCTAATACTAAAACAAGTCCTTATCATAACTCTTGCTCTTACATTACCCATATCCCTAACCCTAAGTCTAAACCTAACATTAAACACAGAGCTAATCTGAGGCCTAAAAATAGCCCTAAGCATAAAACTAACCTAACCCTAGCCCACACCTAATTCTAGCCCTAACATAAACCTAGTCCTCACCTTACTCCTAACCCTAGCTCAAAGTTTAAACCTTACCCTAAACATAAACCTAGACTTATCACAATCTCTAACCCTAACCATAGCCCTAATCCTAAACTCAACCCTAGACCTAAACTAAGCTCTAAACCTATCCATTACCCTAATCCTAAACTTATTGATAATATTAGCCCAAACCCTAATTATAAACCTAATCCTAAATGGAAAACTCACCCGAGATATAATCCTAAATTTAATATTTGGCATAGCCCTAACCCTAACTCAAACACTAAACCTAATAAGAAACCTAAACATAAGCAGAGCCCTAATCCTAATGCTAAACCAAAATCTAACCCTAACCCTATATCTTACCCTATCGATTACCCCAACCCTAAACCTTACCTTAATGATAACCCTAGCCTTAATTCTAACCCTAATACTAACTTTACCATAATCCTATCCCAAAACCTAACCCTAAAACTAACCCTCTCCCTAGCCATAAACCTAGCTCAAAACCTAGCATTACACTAACCATAACCCTAAACATAAATCTAGTTCTAAACCTAAACCTAACCATAACTCAAGACCTATTCCTAACCTTAACCCTAGTTCTAACCTAAGCTCAAATCCAACCCACTATCATAACCATAACCCTTGCCCTAATGCTAACCCTAAGCCCAACCCTAGCCCTATTGCTAATGCTAAACCTATCAATTAACCCAAACCTAACTTGAACCCTAAATCAAATTCTATCATTACCATAACTCTAACCCTAATGCTAATTCAAGACCTAAATCTAAATCCTAACTTAAACCAAACCTTAAACTTGAACCTAACCTTAAAAATTTTCCTAGCTCTAAATCTGACCCTTACCCTAAGCCTAAACCTTACACTAGATATAGACCTAAACCTAACCCTAAAATTATCTTTAATTATAATGCTGCCGAAGTCTGGCTTGGCACAAATCAGGAGCCACTTGTCAAAAAGAAACTAACTTTATTTTTAGAACTACAAACGCCAAACAAAACAGCTCCAGGGAAAAACCCTCAGAGCCCAACTGCCACCACCGGCTTCCACAAGCCTCTCTCCCCCACACCAGCCTTTTCAACCTCCCACAATCCTCCTCCTCTTGAGGCCGATTGGCTGGGTTGCGTGGGCAGAGCCAAAGAAGTCACCCAATGAGCAGCTCCGTGGAGGAGCCAATCAGCTAGATGTTGCTGGGGCAGCTGTGAGCCAATCATCAGCTGGCAGTCTGAAGGGCAGGGAAACAGCCCAATGAACATCACCGCAGAGGAGCCAATCAGCTAGATGTTGCTGGGGCAGTCTGAAGCTTGCTGGCAGCTGGAAGTTTGCTGGGGCCCCTTTGGCTGTGGCTCTCAACATCTCCCCCTCTCTGTTTAAACAACAAGCATGTGGCTTATGGACCGTGCCTGCCTTAGGTTGTCCAATACATATGGTCCTTACCCGTCTTCGGATGAGCTGACCTCAGGGCGTCAGCCTCCTGTCTTAGGTTGGTACCATTGTAATTGGATCTTACCCGTCATTGACTACCGGTCCAGTATACAGCCACACCTGTGGAGAGGTCTCAGCGGGGGGGGGGGGTGAGGTTCTTTGCCTCACCTCTGTTGACCCTCAAATTTTAGCTGAATGATCATGACAAGCAGAAGGGAGGAAGATATACCAAGTCAATTGACGGCTCCTTTTGGGAAAATTGTACCACCGATGAAATCATCAGCAAAAATACCCCAACACTACCACAAGTCGCTGCACCAACAGATAGTTCACAATGCATACAAATGACACATAGTTCTGTAAGCAGTTCAGTGCAAGTTCTGTAAGCAGTTCAGTGATGGCTATTGCAGAAACTGTAGATTAGTTTTATCTTTGTCTTCACCGGCACAGGGATGAAGATAGGAATTCTGGCAATAATGACTAAAGAAAAAATTAGGTAACATTCCAGAAGACACTAAAAGAAAACAATTTTCTTAACAATTTATATTATCTTCATCTGAAGATAGAAATTCTGGCAATAATGGCTAAAGAAAAAATTAGGTAACATTCCAGAAGACACTAAAAGAAAACAATTTTCTTAACAATTTATATTATCTTCATCTGAAGATAGAAATTCTGGCAATAATGGCTAAAGAAAAAATTAGGTAACATTTCAGAAGGCACTAAAAGAAAACAATTTTCTTAACAATTTACATTATAGTGAAGAGAATTATTAAATATAATGAAAACGAAAGGTGAGAGTAAACAAACAGATCTGTTAACCTCCTTTTTTGTTTATATATTAAAACAATTCTTAACAGTTATTTACCCAATTTAAATTAAACCATTTAAATCACGTGAATAAAAAAAAATATTTGGATCCATCTTTTCATGAGCGCTCATCATATATGATATATGGAAATACGTACATTGGACATACGTACATTCAAACATATAACACAAAACACAAGTGTGCACACATAATATAATACATACAACACATAACATAATAGTAAAGGCCTTATAACTTTTTACAGGTAAAATCTCTATTGCAATGTTTAAAAACTCTATAGTCAAAAAAAAATAGAACTGATCAGCAAAACATTAACCTAGGTCTGTATGAGCTCAAAAAAATAAAATAGAACTTCATGAAATGGGAAAGGGCAATAATAAAATAGATATTGAAAAAAGCATCCTGGTTCTGTCGCAGATGTAAGGATAGCCAAATTGGAGTTTTGGATATCAGCTATTATGGATTTGAGCTAAATCATCTTCTTTTTGGTCTGTAGAAATCGCTTTAGTTAATCTCTCTGGAATCCAAATCAGCTGCTGTTCTCCCTGTGGAAACACAAAAACAGACCCCCGACTCCAGACAATCACTGGGTCAGGATTTTAGTTAATCTCTCTGAAATCCAAATCGGCTGCTGTTCTGGGTCAGAACCTTGGTTAATCTCTCTGGAATCCAAATCGGCTGCTGTTCTTCCTGTGGAAACACACAAACAGACCCCCGATTCCAGACAATTACTGGATCAGGACCTTTCCATTGTCCTGTTAGAATATCTTTCCAAAGTACCTTGGGCTTATGTACATTTTTTGGACACATATGCCTTTCTGCAGCACTAAGTCCTGATGAATCCAAATTTAAAAAGTTTAGAGTAAAAAGGGTTATTTTAAGTTTATCTTTGGGGAATATATACCCCTTCCCAATTCCATCTTTTTGCTTTAATAAGTACATTTTAATAGTTTGATGAGCTCTTTCAACTATGCCTTGTCCCTGTGGATTGTATGGGATTCCTGTTATATGAGTAATGCCAAATGATGAGCAAAATTGTTTAAAAGAAGTAGACGTATAACCAGGGGCATTATCTGTTTTTAACTGTTTTGGAATGCCCACAGTGGCAAAATTTTGTAAGCAAAGAGCTATAACATCTTTAGTTTTTTCGCCGGCATGAAGGGAGCCCATCAAAAATCCAGAAGAAGTATCAACTGTAACATGCAAATATTTTAATTTTCCAAATTCTGGCAAGTGTGTGACGTCCATCTGCCAAATATGGTTAGGCATCAATCCTCTAGGATTGACTCCAAGATTAACTTGTGGTAAAAAGGTCACACAATTTTGACATTGTTTTATTATTTGTCTAGCTTGTTCCTTAGTTATTTTAAAACACTTTTGTAAAGTATTAGCATTGACATGGAATCTTTCATGAAAATTTATAGCTTCTTCTAGTACAGAGAAAATATGTATGTCACGTGTAGTTTTATCTGCTAAATCATTGCCTAAACTAAGGGCTCCAGGCAATCCTGTATGTGCCCTGATATGTCCTATAAAGAATGGATCTTTTCTGTCCCAGATTAAACTTTGTATAGTGGAAAACAAAGAGAAAACAGTAGAAGAAGGGGAAATTCTACCAGCATCTTCAAGGGATACTATAGCATTAACTATATACTGGCTATCAGAAAATAAATTAAATACAGAATCTTTAAACATCACAAAAGTTTGTAATACTGCATTAAGCTCTACCTTTTGAGCTGATTGTTTGGGTACTAAAAATGTAAAAGTTTGATCAGGTGTAACTATTGCTGCTGTACCATTATTTGACCCATCAGTGAATATATTTGGAGCATTCATGATAGGTGTTTTTCTTGTCATTTTTGGAAAAATTACAGGATGCAATGACCAAAAAGACAATAAAGGATTAGATGGTAAGTGGTTATCAAATGAAACATTAGATTTGCACATTATTATTGCCCAAGTATTTAAATCATTAGCTAATTCATCAATTTGATTCATAGTATATGGAGTAATAATTTTATGGGGAGAAATTCCAAACACTGCCTTTGCTGTTTTTATTCCTTTGAGTATTAATTGTCCTACAGCCTCAGGATATCTAGAAAGAATAGTGTTAGGAGAATAAGATAAATGTATCCATAATAATGGACCTTCTTGCCAAAATACTCCTGTAGGAATATTTTTTGTTGGTAGTACAATAAATAATAAAGGCAAACTTATATCAATTCTATCCAAATGCATATTTTCCATATATGTTTCAATGATTTTTAATGCCTTTCTTGCTTCAGGCGTTAACATTCGGGGTGAATTTGGATCTGATGGACCTTTTAGGATATCAAATAAAGGTCCCAATTCTCCTGTTGGAATACCTAGATAAGGCCTTATCCAATTTATGTCTCCTAATAACTTTTGAAAGTCATTAAGTGATTTGAGTTGATCTACTCGTATTTGAATTTTTGGTGGACGGACCATGGTTGAGGATAATAGAACTCCTAAATAATTATTTGGAAAATTTAATTGTACTTTATCTATTGCTATCTCTAGATTATAATTTTTTAATAAGTTTGTAAGTGTGGCATAACATTCTAGCAATGTGTTTTTAGCTTTGTGTGCCAATAACACATCATCCATATAGTGAAATATTTGTAGTTCAGGATTTTGATTTCTAAGTGGCTGGATTACTTTGTTAACATAAATTTGACACATAGTTGGGCTGTTAGCCATCCCTTGAGGGAGTACTTTCCATTCATATCTCTGATCAGGACCTTCATGATTTAGTGCAGGGATAGTAAATGCAAAACGTGGACTATCCTCAGGATGAATTGGAATTGAAAAAAAACAATCTTTAATATCTATAACTAAAACATACCAGGTTTTTGGCAAAGCAGACAATTGAGGAATCCCCGATTGAGCAGGTCCCATAATGACCATTTCATTGTTAATGGCTCTTAAATCTTGCAATAATCTCCATTTACCAGATTTCTTTTTGATGACAAAAATGGGAGTATTATGGGGAGATACAGAAGGTTGTATATGTCCTTCCGCTAATTGTTGTTTGACCAGATCATGGGCTACTTGTGTCTTTTCTTTAGTCAAGGGCCACTGAGGAACCCATACTGGTCTTTCTGATTTCCATGTAATTTTTATTGTCTCAGTGGCCCTTTGTGAAAATCCAACCCATGTCTGTCTGTTCCTTGATCTATTTGTATTGGTGCTGCTATACATTGTTCTTGTCTTTCTAATCTTTTTCCTTTCCTAAAACCTTGTCTAGCCATAATAGTGGGTGCATTTTGATTGATATTATTTGTTAATGTCAAACCTAATTGATCTAAGACATCTCGTCCCCATAAATTTACGGGAAGATGATCCAATACATATGGCTGTATAGTTCCTTCACATCCTTCAGGATCCTTCCAATCTAATAGCATTGCACTTCTATCGGGATTAGTCGCCACTCCTAGGCCTCGAAGCGATTGAGTGGCTTGTTGTAATGGCCAATGTTTTGGCCATTCTTGACGAGAGATGATGCTAAGGTCTGCACCTGTATCCAGTAGCCCATTAAATTCATGTCCTTGAATATTTAGTTTTAGCATGGGGCGAGAATCTAAATTTAAAGAAAGCATAGCCCAATCTACACCTGTGGAGCCTAATCCCTTGGAACCTCTTTCTACAACATGACTGGAAAATTTATCATGTAGGCTTGGTATTATTAGTAACTGTGCTATTCTATCTCCTGGTGAAATTACTGATATACCCTTTGGAGAACTGGCTATAATTTTTATTTCACCTTCATAATTGGAATCAATTACCCCAGGACTTATCAAAAGTCCTTTTAGAGTAGAAGAGCTGCGTCCCAATAATAAGCCTACTGTTCCTTTGGGAAGAGGTCCTTTTACCCCTGTGGGAATGATTTGAACTCCCATCTCTGGAGTTAGTACTGATTTGGTGGAGGCGCAGATGTCCAACCCTGCGCTCCCTCTGGTTTGTCTGATGAGGGATCTGATGTGCTGGGCAATACCCTGATGGGGTTGCTGGGGTTGCTGGGTTCCTCCAGTGCTCCGTATATTTGTGGTTTGGGGCCCCGGAGCATTGGGGCCCCCTGTCCATTTTTTGGCAACGGAGCCCGATGCCTTTGTCCACGATATTGTGGATAAACACCTTGTCCTTGTTCGTTTTTTGATAATGGAGTACCCTCTATGGTGGTTTGAGGACGGTATTCATTAGCCCAATATAATGGAGTACCCTCTATGGTGGTTTGAGAACGGTATTCATTAGCCCAATGTCTCCCTCTACGGCATCGTGGGCAAATACCCGGTATTCTACTTGTTTGATACCTAGTTTTGTTAAACCCTCCTCCTATGGGGCAATTCCTTTTAAAATGTCCTGTTTGTTGACAATTGTAGCATGTTCTTGGCCTGGCATCTAAAGCCTGTTTTACTGCAGCTGCCACAATTTGCCCTTGTTCATTAATGTCTCTGGCATCTAAAACCTGTTTTACTGCAGCTGCCACAATTTGCCCTTGTTCATTAATGTCTCTGGCATCTAAAGCCTGTTTTACTGCAGCTGCCACAATTTGCCCTTGTTCATTAATGTCTCTGGCATCTAAAGCTTGTTTTACTGCAGCTGCCACAATTTGCCCTTGTTCATTAATGTCTCTACATAATTTAATATATGTGTTTAAATCTTCATGTTTCCATGGTCTAATGATATCTCTACACCAACGATTCGCTTGGTCATAAGCCAGTTGTTTTATAAATGGCATTGCTTGTTCTGTATTCCCAAAAACTCTGGTAGCTGTTTGAATAAGCCTATCTACAAATTCAGCGTAAGGTTCATTAGCTCCTTGTATTATCTTAGATAATTGACCTTGTAAACCTCCATGTTCTTGTAAAGTCTTCCATGCCCTAACTGCATCTACAGCAATTTGTAAATATACACCAGGATCATATGCAAGTTGTTGCTGCCGATCCTCATAAGGTCCCTTTCCTAACAACATATCTAGATTTCTCTGAGGATAACCAGCTGCTGCATTTCGACTAGCCGTCTCTTTGCAAAATTCCTCATTGGCAACCTTCCATAACAGGTATTGTCCTCCATTTAGCACAGCTTTACACAAACTAGCCCAATCTGCTGGCGTCATGCTTAAGTTGGTAATGGATTCGACCAAGCTTACAGTGAAGGGTGCTTGAGGACCATAGGTTGCTACAGCCTCTTTTAGCTCCTTCACTGATTTGAAATTTAAACCCTGGTAAGTTCGCTGCCCTCCTACCTCAAATACAGGGCATACTTGAGATCCTGTCTCAGGATCCCAACTATCAACTGCGGGGGTTGGGAGTCTCTTAGCATATGGAGGTGGTGCTGTTGATTGGACACTTATGCCCTCTGGTGATAGAGTGCTGTTAGTAGCAGTCTCTAGTAGAGGTGGCGCTGTTGGTTGAACACTTACGCCCTCTGGTGATAGAATGCTATTAGTAGCAGTCTCCTGTAGAGGCGGTGCTGTTGGTTGGACACTTACGCTCTCTAATAAAAGGGTCTTATTAGCAGTCTCCTGTTTTAACTTTTCCCCTGATAGATTTTTCTGCTCTAAACTTTCTTCCTCTGTCTCACTATCTCGAAAGACCTTCTCTTTCACTTGAATCTTTTCCTCTTTCTGACTAACTTGAGAGACTTCCTCTTCTACTTGAATCAATATGTCTTCTTCTTCCTCTACCTCTGTCTGAACTGAAGGCTTTGGACTAAGCAAATCAGATATGTACGTCCACAATGTCAATGTGCCAACTGGCAGAGTCCCTGGGCTGTTCTTTTCTATTCTTTTTAAATCTTCACCATGATGGTTCCATTGTGATATATCTAACAACTCCTCCTTAAAAAGCCATGGGCTATATTCTTGTATTATATCAACGTATGCCCTGACTGCTCTTGATTTTACTGGGAAGCTTCCTTCCTTTAACAATTTACTTAACACTCTTTCGGTTTGTTTTTTACTAATTGCTGATCCCGTATTTCTACTATAATACAACCCAGCAAGATAACAGCAAATAAAACCGAGACAGAATCCAATAAAAAGGGAACCACACAAAATCATTATAACAGCCTTTCTATCCTCCTGACATATGTATCCGTCCTTTCTCCCTATCTGTTCCTCAAACGCAAATAGTTTTTCCTCAGATGTGAGTGGTTTTTCTTCCCTCTTACTCATCTCCAGGGACAGGAAAGTTAAAACAAAAACGAAGCAAAACAAAAGAGGAGACTTAGAATGGCTCCCCATCCTCTCGCCCTGCCCTCAGGGGCGAGCAGTTTACTTACCCTCAGTTGCTCCCCGTACGGGCCACCAAATGCCGAAGTCTGGCTTGGCACAAATCAGGAGCCACTTGTCAAAAAGAAACTAACTTTATTTTTAGAACTACAAACGCCAAACAAAACAGCTCCAGGGAAAAACCCTCAGAGCCCAACTGCCACCACCGGCTTCCACAAGCCTCTCTCCCCCACACCAGCCTTTTCAACCTCCCACAATCCTCCTCCTCTTGAGGCCGATTGGCTGGGTTGCGTGGGCAGAGCCAAAGAAGTCACCCAATGAGCAGCTCCGTGGAGGAGCCAATCAGCTAGATGTTGCTGGGGCAGCTGTGAGCCAATCATCAGCTGGCAGTCTGAAGGGCAGGGAAACAGCCCAATGAACATCACCGCAGAGGAGCCAATCAGCTAGATGTTGCTGGGGCAGTCTGAAGCTTGCTGGCAGCTGGAAGTTTGCTGGGGCCCCTTTGGCTGTGGCTCTCAACAAATGCTAGACCTGATATTAGCCCTAGCTCTAATCCTAGCCTAAACCTAAACAAAACAAAATAAAACATTAGCCTTCATCCTAGCCCTAAACCTAGCCTTAATCATAACCCTAACTCTACGCCTAGCTCTTACCTACTCTAACTCTAATCTAAACCTAGCTATAATGCCATCACTTATACTAAACATAACCATAACCATAACCCTATTGCTAGACCTAAACTGCACACTAATTCTAGTCCTAATCCTGGCCTTAATTTAACACTTATCTAAACCCTAACCCTAATACTAGCCCCAAGACAAACTCTAACTCTCACACTAGCCCTATTTTTAGTTCTAACCCTATCCCTTATCATAACTATAAACCTAGCCCTAACCCTACTCTAACACTTGCCCTATCTTTAGTCGTAGCCTAACCCTAGATCTAATCCTAACTCTAAATATAACCCTAACTATAAGCCTTAGCCTAACACTAACACTAGACCTAACCCTAAAACTCACCATAAAACAATTGCTAACCCTAACCTTAGTACTAAAACAAAACCGAGCAATAGACCTAACCTTAAACCTTAACTTAAACCAAATTCACAGTTACACCTAGAATTACTCCTAGTCCTAATTTGAGCCCTAACCTAACCTTAGAACTAACCCTGACCCTGACTTATACTCTAATACTCACCTTAGCTCTAAAACACCACTCTAACGTTAAACTAAACCCTAAGAGTAAACCTACCATTAATTTGAGTCCTAACCCTAAAATTAACCCTGTTCCTGACTCCTATCCTAAGAATAACCCTATCTCTAAATTTATCCTAACCTTAAACCTAACCATAAACACTAATATTAAACATTAACCCTAAAACTTACTCTAATTGTAATCCTGCTTCTTACATTATTTGTTACCCTAACCCTAGCATTAATGCTAACACAAAAACTAGCCATAATCTGAGCCCTAAACCTAGCTTTAACACTAACCCTAATCCTAAACCTACCCCTAAAACTAGCTATTACTCTATCCCTATACCTAAGCAAAACCCTAAACTTAATGGTAACCTTAGACCTATTCCTAATCTTTAGGCTAATCAAAATCAAAGCTTATACCTTGCAAAAGCATTTTAGAATAACTAAGGAACAGGCTAGACATATAATAAAACAATGTCAAAATTGTGTGGCCTTTTTACCACAAGTTAATCTTGGAATTAATCTTAGAGGAATAATATCTAATCATATCTGGCAGATGGATGTCACACATTTGCCAGAATTTGGAGAATTAAAATATTTGCATGTTACAGTTAATACTTATTCTGGATGTTAAATGGGCTTCCTACATACTGGAGAAAAAACTAAAGATATTATATCTCATTGTTTACAAAATTTTGCCACTGTGGGCATAACAAAACACTTAACAAGAGATAATGGCCCTGGCTATACTTCTGCTTCTTTCAAGCAATTTTGTTCATCATTTGGCATTACTCACATAACAGGAATTCTGTATAATTCACAGGGACAAGGCATAGTTGAAACAGCTCATCAAACTATTAAAAGTACTTACTAAAACAAAAGAGGAAATTGGGAAGGGATATAAATCTCCCAAAGATAATCCTAATATAACCCTTTTTACGTTAAACTTTTAAAATTTGGATTCATCAGGACTTAGTGCTGTGGAAAGGCACATGTGTCTAAAATATGTACATAAGCCAAAGGTACTTTGGAAGGATATTCTAACTGGACAATGGAAAGGTCCTGACCCAATGATTGCCTGGAGTTGGGGATCTGTTTGTGTGTTTCCACAGGAAGAACAGCAGCTGATTTGGGTTGCAGAGAAACAAACTAAAGCAATTTAGACAGACCAAAAGAACACGATTTGGCTCAAATTCATAACAGCTCATACCCAGAACTCCAGTTTAACTATCCTTACGTCTACAATAATCATTCTCCTACACCTGGAGGCTAATGAATAATGAGCACCATTAAGGCCAATTTCAAATGTAAAATACCTTGAGGCTTACTTGTGGGAATACCTTCAAACCCATATGCAAGTTACAGGAAGAAGGATGGATGTCAAAAGAAGAGTCAAAACCAGGTGGTAGCAAGGATGCTTTTTTCTATTTAATTTTTTGAGCTTATACAGACCCAGGTTACTGTTTTTTTTGATCAGTTTTATTTTTTAATAAACTGTTGAGTTTATAAACATTGCAATGGAGATTTCACATGTGAAAAGCTACAAGGCCTTTGCTATTGTGTTATGTGTGAACACTTGTGTTATGTGTTGTATGTCTGTATGTGCGTATGTCCATATATCATGAGTGCTCATTGAAAAAATTGGATTCAAATACTTTTATTCACGTGATTTAAATAGTTTAATTTAAATTGGGTATTGTTTTAATATGTGAACAAAAAAGGAGGTTAACGGATCTGTTTGTTTACTTTCACCTTTCCTTTTCATTATATCTAATAATTCTGTTCAGAATAATGTAATAAATTGTTCATAAAATTGTTTCCTTATTTCCTGCTGGAATGCTGCACAATTTTCTTTAGCCATTATTGCCAGAATTCCTTCCTTAAGATAAAAATAGAAGAATTTCCAGTATTACTGAGAAACCAAATAAGACTTCAGAATTACAGCTACCATCATCACAGCTGTTGCTGTTTCTGCTGCCACTACTACAATTTCTGTGACAGCTATCACACAAACTGTATAAACTGTTTCATCAATATTTATTTCAGTAGAAATAGACATACTAATTGATTCCTCTGCTTTATGGTGCTTTCAGAACTTACTTGGACCGTGCATCACTTATATGCATTATGAATTGATCCAAAAATTGTAATTGTACCAGGTATCTTTGCTGACAGTGTCATTCGTGGTAAAAATTTTTTCCAAGGGCTTCTTACTTGGAGACATCAATGGCTTGATATAGTGGAAGTTTATATCCTCATCCTTCTGCTTGTAGCAGGTTGTTTATGGTGTTTGTGTAAAAATCACTATGGTCGTTATCCACAAGTATGGCTAAGTGTGTTGGGCCAGTAGTCAAAGATGGGTAAGATCCAATTACAATGGTACCAACCTAAGACAGGAGGCTGACAATTTAAGATCAGACCATCCAATGACAGTTAAGGACCATATGTAGTACTGGAAATCTAAAACAGGCTCAGTCCCTAAGCCACATACATGTTGTTTAATAAAACAAAAGGGAGAAGATGTTGGGGATGAAAATCAAGTAAAGATGGCACCTGGCACTTTGCCAGGAGGAGAAGTTTGTGAAGCAATGCCAGTGAGTTATTTAGATGATGAGTATTCCTTATTGGCTGACTTCTGTATATAGATGATGTTAATTAAGTTAAGCTATGTGTAATTACTTAAGTATACTTCTGCTGTCTGGCAGAGAATCGGCTCCTGCTACCTTGGGTGCTTGCTACTTTGAGTTCTCGCTCAGTTCCTGCTGAGTTCACTTGCAATAAACTAGCTTCTGTTTCAACCTTCAAGTTCAACCTCCTGGTTATTTGCCCAGCCAGACTGTGGCATATCGTGGCCCGTGCAGGGAATGCCTGAAGCTTGGGGGTAAGTGACAAGGTAAACTGTGTGCCCTTGAGGGCAGGGCAAGAGGATGGGTGACCATTTCAAAAAACAGTGTAATTTTTTTTGTTTTGTTTCATTTTTGTTTCAAGCTGCCTGTCCCTAAAAAAAATAGGATGGGAGAATAGTTGTTTGTCCCTGAGGAAGAGATAGAGATAGAGCAAGTATACACATGTCAAGATAGAAAAATTGATAAAATTAATTTTTGTTCAGTTTTTGTCTCATTTTGTTTTGGTTTTGTTTCATGTTATCTTGTTGGGTTGAGTTACCTTTGTAGCAGAAATATGGGATCAGAAATTAGTGAAAAAAAGATGAAAGAGCATTAAGCAAATTGCTAGAGGAAGGAGCCACCCCAGTAAAACCAAGAACAGTTAGGGCATATGCTGATATGATAAAAAAAAATGTAGCCCATAGCTTCTTAAGGAGGAGTTGTTGAATATATCACAATGGGACTATCATGGTGAATATTTAAGGAAGATGGAAAAGAAAAACCCAGGAACTCTGCAAGTTGGCACATTGCCATTGTGGACATTGATGAGATATTTTTTGCTTAGTCCAAAGTCTTTAGTTCCGACTATGATAGAGGAAGGAGAAAACATATTAGATAAGTAAAAGAGAAGGTCTCTGGAGTTAGTCAGAAAAGGGAAGAAAGTTTAGAGGAGGAAGGTCTATCAGGAGAAAAGTGACAATGGGAGGTTGCTACTAACCTCTTTCTATCACCAGAGGGTGTAAGTGTCCAACAAACAGCTCCACCTATGGAGACAACATATGCTGGGTGGCCCTCAACCCCCATATTTGATAGATGGTATCCTGAGACAGGACCTCGAAGATTAGCATGCCCTGTATTTGAGGAGGCAGGAGGGCAGCAAATTTACCATGCTTCAGATTTCAAAACTGTGCTGAAAGAGGCTGTAAAAACGTATGGTCCTCAAGCGCCTTTGACTATAAGTATGGTCGAATCCATTACCAACTTGAACATAACGCCAGCAGATTGGACTACCATGTGCAAAGCTGTGCTAAATGGAGGACAATATTTGTTGTGGAAGGTTGCCAATCATGAATTTTGTATGGAAATGGCTAGGCTAAATGCAACAGCCAGTTATCCTCAGAGAAATCTAAATATGTTGCTAGGAGAGGGACATTATGAGGGTCAGCAGCAATAAATTGTATATGATCCTGCCATATATTCACAAATCACTTCAGCTGCGGTTAAGGCATAAAAAACTTTACAAAGACATGGAGATTTACAAGGTCAATTATCTAAGGAAATACAAGGAGCTAATGAACCTTGCGCTGAATTTGTAGATAGGCTTATACAAAGAGCTACCAGAGTTTTTGGGCTTGCATAACAAGCGATGCCATTGGTGAAACAGTTAGCCTGTGAACAAGCCAATAAATGGTGTAGGGAGGCCATTAGACCATGGAAACATAGAGATTTAAACACATATATTAAATTATATAGAGATATTAATGAACGGGGGCAAGTCTTGGCAGCTGCAGTACAACAGGCTTTAGGTGCTAGGCCAAAAACATGTTACAATTGTGTACAAACAGGACATTTTATAAGGAGTTGTCCCATTGGAGGAGCGTTTAACAAAACTGGGTATCAAAGGGGTAGAATACCAGGTATGTGCCCACAATGACATAGAGGGAGACTTTGGGCTTATGAATGTCATTCTCAGACTACAGTAGAGGGTACTCTGTTGTCTAAAAACGAACAAAGACCAGGTGTTTAACCACGATATTGTGGAGAAAAACATTGGACTCCATTGCCAAAAAACAGACAGGGGGACCCAATGCTCTGGAGCCCATGGCCACAAATATACGAGGCATTGGATGAACCCAGAAACACCACCAGGGTAGTGCCCAGGACACATTATCCATTAGATCCCTCATTAGACAAACCAGAGGGAGCTCAGGGTTGGACATCTGTGCCTCTGCCAGAGCAGTACTAACTCCAGAGATGGAAGTTCAAATCATTCCCACACGGGTAAAATGACCTCTTCCCCAAGGAAAAGTAAGCATATTATTAGGATGCAGTTCTTCTACTCTAAAAGGACTTATGATAAGTCCTGGGGTAATTGATCCTGATAATGAAGGTGAAATAAAAACTATAGCCAGTTCTCCAAGGGGTATATCAGTACTTTCACCAGGAGACAGAATTGCAGTTATTTATTAATAATACCCAGCCTACATGATAAATTTTTCAGTTGTACTGTAGAAAGAGGTTCCAGGGGATTAGGCTTCACAGGTATAGATTGGGCTATGCTTTCTTTAAATTTAGATTCTCTGCCCATGCTAAAACTAAATATTCAAGGGCATGAATTTAATGGGCTACTGGATACAGGTGCAGACCTTAGCATCATCTCTCCTCAATAATGGCCAAAACATTGGCTGTTACAACAAGCCACTCAAACACTTTGAGGTCTAGGAGTGGCGAATAAGACCCCATAGAAGTGCGATGGTATTAGATTGGAAGGATCCTGAAGGATGTGAAGCAACTATACAGTCATATGTATTGGATAATCTTCCTATAAATTTATGGGGATGAGATGTTCTAGATCAATTAGGATTAACATTAACAAAAATCATCAATTAAAATGTGCCCACTATTATGGCTAGACAATGTTTTAGGAAAGAAAAAGGATTAGGAGAACAAGGACAAGGTATAGTTGCACCAATACAAATAGATCAAAAAACAGATAAACATAGATTGGGTTTTCAGGAGGGGTCACTGAGAAAATAAAAATTACCCTAAATCTAATTTTAACCCTAGCTCTAACCCTAAATCTACCTCTATCCCTAGCTCTAATTCCAACCTGAACACTCAACTTAGTCCTAACACTTACTAAATCCATGAGCCATACCCTTAACCTAACAGTAAGAAAACCCAAACCCTAACACTAACCCTAATCCTAGCCCTAAACCTAATAGTAACCGTAACCCTTGACCTAACCCTAAACCTAACACTAGCCTTAGCACTAACCCTAGCTTAAACTCTAACCAATATCCTAAACTTAACCATTACCCCAACTGCAGCCTTAACCATAACACTAACCCTAACTCTAACACTAATATTAAAGATAATCCTAGCCCTAACCATAGCTCTAAATTGATCAATTCCCCTAACAATAACCATAAACCGAATGTTAACCCTAGGCCTAACCCTAACCCTATCCCTTACACTAACCCTAACTCTAACCCTAATCCTAATTTGATTACTAAACGTATACCTTAACCTAATCCAAATCCAAAACCTGACCTGACTATTATAATACCCCTAGGTCTAAACCTGAAACTTACCCTAGACCTAACTCTGAATATATACCTAGCCATAAACCATCCTTAACCATAACACTAGACCTGATATTAACCCTAGCTCTAATTCTTGCCATAACCCTAACACAAATGCTAGCCCTCATTGTAGCCCTAAACCTAGCCTTGATCCTAAACCAAACCCTAACTTTAACCCCGTCCTTAATTTTATCCCTCCCCCTTTATCTAAACCTAGATATAACCCCATCCCTTCCCCTAAATCTAACCTTAACTCTAGCCCTAGATTTAATCCTTACACTAATCCTAGACCTGATACTAGCCCTGATTTAGCCTAACACTAGCACTAATAATAACTTTGTTGCCCTAGCCCTATTCCTAGTTCTAACCCTATCCTTTACCATAACCATAACACTTGCTCTACCCTTACCCCTAACCCTAGCCCTACCTCTAAACCTAGATCTAATCATAACTCTAAATCTATCCCCATCTCTAAGCCTAAACCTCATACTAAATCTAGTCTAAACACTAACGCTATTCCTAAAACTAGTCCTAACCTAGTTCTAGCCCTAAAAAAAACCTGAGCCATATGCCTAACACTAACTCTTAATTTAACCCAAAACCTAATCCACACCTAGTCCTAATCCTAGCCCTAATTCCAGTCCTACCCTAACCCTAAAACTAACCTTGACCCTGACTCTGACCCTAAGAATAACTCTAGTTCTCAGATCACCCCCAAATTATAACCTAAATCTAAGCCTACTCCTACTCCTACTCCTAACCATAAAAGTAACCCTAATCACAATCCTAGTTCTTACATTAGCTGTAGTCCTAATCCTAGCCCTAATGTAACCCAAAACCTAGAATTAATCTGAGCCCTAAACCTTGTTTTAACCCTAACCCTAACCAGAGCTCTAACCATAACACTAAACCTAACCCTAACCCTAAAACTTGCCCTAAACTTAAACCTAACTGTAGCCTTAATTCTAACCTTGATCCTAGCCCTAACCCTAGCTCTAACACTATCCATTACCCTAATCATAACCATAACCCTAATGCTAACCCTAGGATAACCTAACCCTATCACTTACCCTAACTTTATCCATTACCCTAAACCTAACCTGAAACCTAAACCTAACCATAAACATTACGCTAACCTTAACACTAACCCTAATGCTAATGAAAGCCCTGATCTTAAACCTTAACCTAATTCAAACCTTAATCATGACAGTGACTCTAATAATAACCCTATCTCTAAACCTGACCCTAACTCTCAACCTAAACCTTACACTAGAAATAGACTTAAACCTAACCCTAAAACTAACCTTAACCATAAACCTAGACCTGACATTAGCCCTAGCACTAATTCTAACCCTAACCCTAACACAAAATTTAACCCTAATCCTAGTCTTAAACCTAGCCCAAATCCTAGACCTAAACCTAGCCTTCATCCTAACCCTAACCCTAACCATTGCCCTAAAACAGTTTTGACCCTTGCCCCAAACCTAGCTATAACATCATACCTTACATTAATCCTAAACCTAACCCTAGCCCTAAACATAGGCCTAGCCCTAACACTAACCCTAGCGCTAATCCTAGCAGTAATTTAGTTCTAAACTTAACCCTAACTTTAACCCTAACCCTAACTCTCACCCTAGCACTAACCCTAGTTCTAAATATATCCATTACCATAACAGAAACCCTAGACCTAACCCTAGCCCCTACCCTCTTCCTACTTTCACCCTAGCCCTAATCATAGACCTAACCCTCACCCTAAATTGAACCCTAAACCTAAGCCTAAACCTCACCCTCACAGTATCCCTAACCCTAATGCTAATTAGAAAACTACCCATAACCCTATCCCTAGCATTCAAACAAAACCAAGTCATAGGCTTAATGCTAATACTTAACCTAAACTAAGCTTATACCTAGCCTTAACCCTAGTCTTAATTGAGTCCTAACCTTAACTTTAAAACTTACCCTGACTTTGACTCAGACTTTAACAATAACCCTAGCTCTAAACATCACATAACACTAAACTTAAACTGAACACTAGACCTAGCCCTAACCCTAACCCTAAAACTAGCCCTAATTGTAACACCAGTTCTTACATTAGTCATAGCCCTGTGCTAACAAAAGAGCTAGCTCTAATCTGAGACCTAAACCTAGCTTTAAACCTAACCCTAACCTTAACCTAGACCTATACCTAACCCTAACACTAGCCATTACCCTAACTCTAAAGCTATCCCTTACCCTAAGCCAAACCCTCACCCTAATGCTACCCTAGTCCTAACCATAATCCTTATGTATAGCCCTAATGTTAGCTCTAAACCTCACACAAAACCTAGCTCTAAGATAACTCTAACCCTAACCCTAGACCTAACCCTAACCCTTGCCTTAACCTAACCCTGGCTCAACCACTAACCCTTACCCAAATATAACTCTATACCTAACCCTAACCCTAGTCGTAATCCTAAAATAACCAAGGCCAAACCCTAGTTTTAACTCTATCTATTATTCTAAACATAACCCTAACCCTAGGGCTAAACCTACCTCTAAATTTAACCCTAACCCTAAAACTAAATGTCACACTAAACCTAACTATTGCCCTAGCCCTAATCATAGCTCAAACTCTAATACTTACCTTAAACTTAACCCTAAAACTAATCCTATGTTGGGACATTTTACCTCCCTTGGAACCTCGGCCATTACTGGGTGTTGGCTGAGGTGGCCTCATGCGTTAGCATTTCAATATATGTGACCTGGCTGAATTGGCGTTCCGGGCTTTAGCCCATGTGCGGGCTTTTGACCTTAGTCCTGCCTAATGGTTTAATCTGAAATCTGCCTAGGCCCCTAAGTGACAGTGATGTAACTGCTCCTTATTGGTTCTCGCTAGTGTCTCTTCTTACTCCTTCCTATCACTATATAACCTTTTCCCTGGCACAATAAAGTTGAGATTATTGCATCTTCGTGGTTGACTTATCTTCCAACTCGGTGTGAGTGTGTGAGCCAAGTTGGGTGGCAGGCCGGATTGCGATATTTAACCTCTTGCTCAGCCTAGGAGACACTAGCTGGTCTAGTATGCTTCACTACCTCTGTAGGAGGGCAGTTCTGACAGCTGGTGCTTCAGAGACGACAGGCTGGTCTCACACGTACACTTGACATGGGGAGGGGCAACAACCCTAGGCTTAACCCTAACCCTAACCATAACCCTAGCCCTAAACCTATTCATTATCCTAAACATAAACCTAATACAAATGCTAACCCTAGGCCTAACTCTAAACCTATCTCTAACACTAACCCTATTCATTTCCTAAAACTAACCTGAACACTAAACCTAACCTTATTAATTACTCTCACCCAATCCCTAACCCTAATGCTAAATCAAGCCCTAAATCTAAACCATAACCTAAACCAAACCCTAAACAAGACACTTACCCTAATAATACAGCTAGCTTTAAACCGGACCCTTCCCAAAACCTAACCCTACAATAGACCTAGACATAAACCTAACCTTAACACTATCCCTAAGTGTAACCATAACTGACATTAGCCATAGACCTAATTCTTGCCCTAAATTTAACACAAACCAAAGCCCTCATACTAGCCCTAACTTACCCTTAATCCTAATCTGAAACCTAACCCTAGCCCAATCCTTAATTTCAACTCTAGCCCTAGTTCTGAACCTAGGTATAACCACAGACCTTCCCCTAACCCTAACCCTAACACTAACCCTAACACTAGCTCAAATCCTAGCCCTAATTTAGTATTTAGTGCTAATTGTTACCCTAACTCTAACCCTACCCCTAAGACTAACTCTAACTCTTGACTTAGACCTATTTCTAGTACTAACTCGGGCTTTTACCATAACCCTAACATTAGCCCTAACTCACCCCTATACCTAGCCCAAGTCCTAACACTTATCTAACCATAACTCTAAATATAACCACAATCCTAAGCCTGAACCTTTACCCTACCACTAGCCCTAACACTATTGCTTATCCTAAAACTACTTCTAAACCTAGCTGTAGCTCTAAGACCAAACTGAGCCCCAGCCCTAACCCTAATAGTAACCTAACTATAATCTCAGACCTGACATTAGACATAGTCATAATTCTTGCTCTAACCCTAACACAAAACCCAACCCTACACCTACCCATAACTCTCCTTATTCCAAGTGTTATCTTTAACCCTAAAACTAACACTGACCTTGACTCTGACCCTAACACTAACGCTAACCCTATTTCAAATCATCATGCTAATCATAACCTAACCCTTACATTAGACCTAGCCCTAACCCTAGCCTTAAAACTTACCCAATCTTAATCGTAATTCTTATATTAGCCATAGCCCTACCCTAACCCTAACCTAATTTAAAACCTAGCCCTAACGCTAACCCTAAAACTAGCTTTAAACCTAATCCTAATTCTAAACTTAATCCTAAACCTATCCTTAATTCTAACCATAACCTGAGCCCTAACTCTAGCTCTAATCATATTACCTTAACCCTAAAGCTAACCCTAATACTAATCCTAGGATAACCTAACTCTATCCATAACCCTAACCCTATACATTACCCTAAACCTAACCTGAACCCTAAACCTAGCCATATCCATTATCCTAACCTAATTTGAGCCCTAACCCTAAACCTTAACCTAAATAAACCCTAACCTTGATCCTGACACTAATAACACCCATATCACTAAAACTGACCCTAACACTCAACCTGTCCTTTACACTATACATAGCCATAAACCTAACCATGAAAATATCCCTAACCATAACCCTAGACCTGACATTAGCCCTATCCCTAATGTTAGCCCTTATGCTAAGAAACAAACAAACAACGACAACAACAACAACAAAAAATACCCCTAATCCTGGCCCTAATCCTAGCCTTAATCCGAATCCTAACCTGAACACAAGTCCTATCCCTAAAGTGAACCCTCACCTTAGCCCTTAAGCTAGCTATTATATCATACCTTACCCTAACCCTAATTCTAACCCTAGCCCTAAACCAAAACCTAGCCCTAATACTAACCCTAGCTCTAATCTTAGAACTAATTTGTCCCTAACCAAAAACCAAATCATATTCATCATGCTAATCCATAAGACTAACTCTAACTCCCACCCTAGCCCTATCCCAGAGTTCTAACATTACCAATTAACGTGACCCAAAGCCTATCCCTAACCCTAGCCCCAAACTTAGCCCTAGCCCTAAACCTAGATCCAACCCTAACTCTAAATCTAACCCTAAACTTAACCCTAAACCTCACTCTAACACTAACCCTAATCCTAATGCTAATTTGAAAACTATTCCTAACTATATCCATAGCAGTTAAGCAAAACAGAGCTACAGCTCTAATCCTAAACCGTAACCTAAACCAAACCCTAACGCTATGCCTAGAGTGTACCCTAGCCCTAATTCGAGTCGTAAACCTAACCGTACAACTAATAATGACCCTGACTCTGATCCAAAAACTAACCGTAGCTCTAAACATCACCGCAATCCTATACCTAAACCGAACATTAAACCTAGCCCTAACCCTAATCCTGAAACTAGCCCTAATCATAATGCCAGGTCTTACATTAGCAATAACTCTAATCTTCACATAAAAGCTAGCCTTAATCTGAACCCTAACCCTAGCTTTAACCCTAACGCTAACCCTTACCCTAACCCTAATCCTAGCTCTAAACTTGTCCCTTACCCTAAGCCAAACCCTCAACCTAATGCTAACCTAGACCTAACTCTAATCCTTAGCCTACCCCAAACCCTAACTCTATTACTAGTTCTAACCCAAGGCTTTATTCTATCTCTACCCCTAACCTAAACACTAAGCCTATCCCTGACCCTTATTCTAATCCTAACACTAACCCTAGGTCTAAGCCTGACCCTAACCATAAAACAAAAACTGACACTAGCCCTATCAGTAAACCTATACCTAAACCTAACTGTAACATTAACACTATACCTAAGCTTAAACCTAAATATAGCCATAACTTTAGCCCTACCCCTAAACAAAAACCTAGCTCTAGCACTAACAATAACTATTAGTCTAATGCAATGACTAACAATACCCCTAAAACTAATCCTAGTAAAATTGTGCTCCTAACACTAAATCCAATCATAACCTAAACATTGACCCTTACCCTAACACAAACCCTAGCTCTAAACCTTATCCTAACCCAAAACATACCCCTAACACTAGACGTATACATAACCCTAACCTTAAACCTAGCCATAACCATAATCCTAGTTCTTACATTACCTATTGTCCTAACACTAGCCATAAACTTTCCCCAAAACCTAGCCCTAAATGTAGCACTAAAACTAGCTGTAAGCATAACCCTAACCTTATTCCTAGTCCTACCCCTCACACTTGTCTAGCCCTAACCTTAACTCAAACTCTCTTGCCCTAAATGTAACCCTAAATCTAACCCTAAACCTTCCCCAATACTAAATGTAACCATAGAACTAATACTACCTCAAATTCTATCCATTTCCTTAAATATAACCCTAACACTAATGCTAACCCTAGCCCTAACTCTAACCCTAATTCTAACCATAGTCCTGATTCTAACACTAAACCTCGCCCTAGCCCTAACCATAAATCTTAACTTAAACTTAACCCTAACACTAACCCTAGGCCTAACACTAACCCTAGTCCTAATCCTAACCTTAACTTAATCCCTAACACTAGCACTAACTCTATCTATTACCCTACACAAAAGCCTATCGCAAATGCTAACCCTAGGCCTAAATCTAACACTATCTCTAAAATTAACCTTATACATTACTCTATAACTAACCTGAACCCTAAATCTAATATATTCATTACTCTAACCCCAACCCTGATGCTAGTTTGAGCCCTAAACCTAAACCTTAACCTAAAGTAAACCCTAACCTGGACTTTGACCCTAATAATACACCCATCTCTAAACATGACCCTTACCCTAAACCTAACCTAATCATAAACCTACACAAGACATTAGTCCTAGCCCTAATTCAAGCCCTTACCCTAAAACAAAACCTAGCCCTCATCGTAGACCTAAACCTAGCCTTAATCCTAATCCAAACACTCACCCTGGCTCTATCCCTAATTTTAACACTTGACCTAGCCCTGAACCTAAATCTAACCTCATCATATCCCCTAAAACTAACCCTAAACATAACAATTACACAAATCCTAACCCTAGCCTTAATCATAGTCCTAACACTAACACTAACCCTAGCGCTAATTCTAGCCCTAAACATAACCCTACCCCTAACCCTAGTCTTAAGACTAACTCACTCTCACTCTAGCCCTATTTCTATTTCTAACCCTATCCGTTACCTTAGACCTAACCTCAGCCCTCATCGTAGCCATAGCCCTAAACCTAGATCTAAACATAACTCTAAATCTAAACTTAAAATTAAGCCTAAACCTCACCCTACCACTAGTCCTAATACCATTGATAATCCTAAAACTAGCCCTAACCCTAGTCCTAGTCCTAAAACAAAACCAAACCATTGTTCTAAACACATACCTTAACCTAAACCAAACCCTAATCCTACAACTAGCCAAAACCCAGCTCTAATTCAAGTCCTAGGCCTAAAACTAAACATAGCTCTAAATATTACACTAACCCTAAAGCTACTGCTAACACTAGACCAGCCCAAATCCCATCCCTAATACTAACCATAATAGTAAACTCTAGCCTTAACTGTAACACAAAAATAACCCTAATCTGAGCCCTAACACTAGATTTAACCCTAACCTTAACCCTAACCCTAGTCCTAAACCTAACCCTAACTCTAGCCCTAACCATATCTCTTATCCTAAGCCAAACCCTATCCATAATGCGAAAAGTAGTCCTAATCCTAATCCTTAGCCAAACCCAAACCCTAACCCTATTACTAGTCCTAACCCTAGCACTCATTCTAGCTCTAAATCTAACCAAAAACCTAACCTCAACGTTATTCTGACACTAACACTAATTATAGGTCTAAACCTGAATGCCGAAGTCTGGCTTGGCACAAATCAGGAGCCACTTGTCAAAAAGAAACTAACTTTATTTTTAGAACTACAAACGCCAAACAAAACAGCTCCAGGGAAAAACCCTCAGAGCCCAACTGCCACCACCGGCTTCCACAAGCCTCTCTCTCCCACACCAGCCTCTCAACCTCCCCCCATCCTCCTGCTCTTGAGGCCGATTGGCTGGGTTGCGTGGACAGAGCCAAAGAAGTCACCCAATGAGCAGCTCCGTGGAGGAGCCAATCAGCTAGATGTTGCTGGGGCCGCTGTGAGCCAATCATCAGCTGGCAGTCTGAAGGGCAGGGAAACAGCCCAATGAACATCACCGCAGAGGAGCCAATCAGCTAGATGTTGCTGGGGCCACTGTGAGCCAATCATCAGCCGGCAACTGGAAGTTTGCTGGCAGCTGGATCATCAGCCGGCAGCTGGAAGTTTGCTGGGGCCCCTTTGGCTGTGGCTCTCAACATCTCCCCCTCTCTGTTTAAACAACAAGCATGTGGCTTATGGACCGTGCCTGCCTTAGGTTGTCCAATACATATGGTCCTTACCCGTCTTCGGATGAGCTGACCTCAGGGCGTCAGCCTCCTGTCTTAGGTTGGTACCATTGTAATTGGATCTTACCCATCATTGACTACCGGTCCAGTATACAGCCACACCTGTGGAGAGGTCTCAGCGGGGGAGGGGGTGAGGTTCTTTGCCTCACCTCTGTTGACCCCCAAATTTTAGCTGAATGATCATGACAAGCAGAAGGGAGGAAGATATACCAAGTCAATTGACGGCTCCTTTTGGGAAAATTGTACCACCGATGATATCATCAGCAAAAATACCCCAACACTACCACAAGTCGCTGCACCAACAGATAGTTCACAATGCATACAAGTGACACATAGTTCTGTAAGCAGTTCAGTGCAAGTTCTGTAAGCAGTTCAGTGATGCCTATTGCAGAAACTGTAGATTAGTTTTATCTTTGTCTTCACCGGCACAGGGATGAAGATAGGAATTCTGGCAATAATGACTAAAGAAAAAATTAGGTAACATTCCAGAAGACACTAAAAGAAAACAATTTTCTTAACAATTTACATTATATTGAAGAGAATTATTAAATATAATGAAAACGAAAGGTGAGAGTAAACAAACAAATCTGTTAACCTCCTTTTTTTGTTTACATATTAAAACAATTCTTAACAGTTATTTACCCAATTTAAATTAAACCATTTAAATCACGTGAATAAAAAAAAAATATTTGGATCCATCTTTTCATGAGCGCTCATCATATATGATATATGGAAATACGTACATTGGACATACGTACATTCAAACATATAACACAAAACACAAGTGTGCACACATAAATAATACATACAACACATAACATAATAGTAAAGGCCTTATAACTTTTTACAGGTAAAATCTCTATTGCAATGTTTAAAAACTCTATAGTCAAAAAAAAAAGTAGAACTGATCAGCAAAACATTAACCTAGGTCTGTATGAGCTCAAAAAAATAAAATAGAACTTCATGATATGGGAAAGGGCAATAATAAAATAGATATTGAAAAAAGCATCCTGGTTCTGTCGCAGATTTAAGGATAGGCAAATTGGAGTTTTGGATATCAGCTATTATGGATTTGAGCTAAATCATCTTCTTTTTGGTCTGTAGAAATCGCTTTAGTTAATCTCTCTGGAATCCAAATCGGCTGCTGTTCTCCCTGTGGAAACACAAAAACAGACCCCCGACTCCAGACAATCACTGGGTCAGGATTTTAGTTAATCTCTCTGGAATCCAAATCAGCTGCTGTTCTCCCTGTGGAAACACAAAAACAGACCCACGACTCCAGACAATCACTGGGTCAGGATTTTAGTTAATCTCTCCGGAATCCAAATCAGCTGCTGTTCTCCCTGTGGAAACACACAAACAGGCCCCCGACTCCAGACAATCACTGGGTCAGAACCTTGGTTAATCTCTCTGGAATCCAAATCGGCTGCTGTTCTTCTTGTGGAAACACACAAACAGACCCCCGATTCCAGACAATTACTGGGTCAGGACCTTTCCACTGTCCTGTTAGAATATCTTTCCAAAGTACCTTGGGCTTATGTACATTTTTTGGACACATATGCCTTTCTGCAGCACTAAGTCCTGATGAATCCAAATTTTAAAAGTTTAGAGTAAAAAGGGTTATTTTAAGTTTATCTTTGGGGAATATATACCCCTTCCCAATTCCGTCTTTTTGCTTTAATAAGTACATTTTAATAGTTTGATGAGCTCTTTCAACTATGCCTTGTCCCTGTGGATTGTATGGGATTCCTGTTATATGAGTAATGCCAAATGATGAGCAAAATTGTTTAAAAGAAGTAGACGTATAACCAGGGGCATTATCTGTTTTTAACTGTTTTGGAATGCCCACAGTGGCAAAATTTTGTAAGCAATGAGCTATAACATCTTTAGTTTTTTCGCCGGCATGAAGGGAGCCCATCAAAAATCCAGAAGAAGTATCAACTGTAACATGCAAATATTTTAATTTTCCAAATTCTGGCAAGTGTGTGACGTCCATCTGCCAAATATGGTTAGGCATCAATCCTCTAGGATTGACTCCAAGATTAACTTGTGGTAAAAAGGTCACACAATTTTGACATTGTTTTATTATTTGTCTAGCTTGTTCCTTAGTTATTTAAAACGCTTTTGTAAAGTATTAGCATTGACATGGAATCTTTCATGAAAATTCATAGCTTCTTCTAGTATAGAGAAAATATGTATGTCACGTGTAGTTTTATCTGCTAAATCATTGCCCAAACTAAGGGCTCCAGGCAATCCTGTATGTGCCCTGATATGTCCTATAAAGAATGGATCTTTTCTGTCCCAGATTAAACTTTGTATAGTGGAAAACAAAGAGAAAACAGTAGAAGAAGGGAAAATCCTACCAGCATCTTCAAGGGATACTATAGCATTAACTATATACTGGCTATCAGAAAATAAATTAAATACAGAATCTTTAAACATCACAAAAGTTTGTAATACTGCATTAAGCTCTACCTTTTGAGCTGATTGTTTGGGTACTAAAAATGTAAAAGTTTGATCAAGTGTAACTATTGCTGCTGTACCATTATTTGACCCATCAGTGAATATATTTGGAGCATTCATGATAGGTGTTTTTCTTGTCATTTTTGGAAAAATTACAGGATGCAATGACCAAAAAGACAATAAAGGATTAGATGGTAAGTGGTTATCAAATGAAACATTAGATTTGCACATTATTATTGCCCAAGTATTTAACTCATTAGCTAATTCATCAATTTGATTCATAGTATATGGAGTAATAATTTTATGGGGAGAAATTCCAAACACTGCCTTTGCTGTTTTTATTCCTTTGAGTATTAATTGTCCTACAGCCTCAGGATATCTAGAAAGAATAGTGTTAGGAGAATAAGATAAATGTATCCATAATAATGGACCTTCTTGCCAAAATACTCCTGTAGGAATATTTTTTGTTGGTTGAGGATAATAGAACTCCTAAATAATTAATTGGAAAATTTAATTGTACTTTATCTATTGCTATCTCTAGATTATAATTTTTTAATAAGTTTGTAAGTGTGGCATAACATTCTAGCAATGTGTTTTTAGCTTTGTGTGCTAATAATACATCATCCATATAATGAAATATTTGTAGTTCAGGATTTTGATTTCTAAGTGGCTGGATTACTTTGTTACCATAAATTTGACACATAGTTGGGCTGTTAGCCATCCCTTGAGGGAGTACTTTCCATTCATATCTCTGATCAGGACCTTCATGATTTAGTGCAGGGATAGTAAATGCAAAACGTGGACTATCCTCAGGATGAAATGTAATTGAAAAAAACAATCTTTAATATCTATAACTAAAACATACCAAGTTTTTGGCAAAGCAGACAATTGAGGAATCCCCGATTGAGCAGGTACCATAATGACCATTTCATTGTTAATGGCTCTTAAATCTTGCAATAATCTCCATTTACCAGATTTCTTTTTGATGACAAAAATGGGAGTATTATGGGGAGATACAGAAGGTTGTATATGTCCTTCCGCTAATTGTTGTTTGACCAGATCATGGGCTACTTGTGTCTTTTCTTTAGTCAAGGGCCACTGAGGAACCCATACTGGTCTTTCTGATTTCCATGTAATTTTTATTGTCTCAGTGGCCCTTTGTGAAAATCCAACCCATGTCTGTCTGTTCCTTGATCTATTTGTATTGGTGCTGCTATACCTTGTTCTTGTCTTTCTAATCTTTTTCCTTTCCTAAAACCTTGTCTAGCCATAATAGTGGGTGCATTTTGATTGATATTATTTGTTAATGTCAAACCTAATTGATCTAAGACATCTCGTCCCCATAAATTTACGGGAAGATGATCCAATACATATGGCTGTATAGTTCCTTCACATCCTTCAGGATCCTTCCAATCTAATAGCATTGCACTTCTATCGGGATTAGTCGCCACTCCTAGGCCTTGAAGCGATTGAGTGGCTTGTTGTAATGGCCAATGTTTTGGCCATTCTTGACGAGAGATGATGCTAAGGTCTGCACCTGTATCCAGTAGCCCATTAAATTCATGTCCTTGAATATTTAGTTTTAGCATGGGGCGAGAATCTAAATTTAAAGAAAGCATAGCCCAATCTACACCTGTGGAGCCTAATCCCTTGGAACCTCTTTCTACAACATGACTGGAAAATTTATCATGTAGGCTTGGTATTATTAGTAACTGTGCTATTCTATCTCCTGGTGAAATTACTGATATACCCTTTGGAGAACTGGCTATAATTTTTATTTCACCTTCATAATTGGAATCAATTACCCCAGGACTTATCAAAAGTCCTTTTAGAGTAGAAGAGCTGCGTCCCAATAATAAGCCTACTGTTCCTTTGGGAAGAGGTCCTTTTACCCCTGTGGGAATGATTTGAACTCCCATCTCTGGAGTTAGTGATAGAATGCTGTTAGTAGCAGTCTCCTGTAGAGGCGGTGCTGTTGGTTGGACACTTACGCTCTCTAATAAAAGGGTCTTATTAGCAGTCTCCTGTTTTAACTTTTCCCCTGATAGATTTTTCTGCTCTAAACTTCCTTCCTCTGTCTCACTATCTTGAAAGACCTTCTCTTTTACTTGAATCTTTTCCTCTTTCTGACTAACTTGAGAGACTTCCTCTTCTACTTGAATCAATATGTCTTCTTCTTCCTCTACCTCTGTCTGAACTGAAGGCTTTGGACTAAGCAAACCAGATACGTTCGTCCACAATGGCAATGTGCCAACTGGCAGAGTCCCTGGGTTGTTCTTTTCTATTCTTTTTAAATCTTCACCATGATGGTTCCATTGTGATATATCTAACAGCTCCTCCTTAAAAAGCCATGGGCTATATTTTTGTATTATATCAACGTATGCCCTGACTGCTCTTGATTTTACTGGGAAGCCTCCTTTCTCTAACAATTTACTTAACACTCTTTCGGTTTGTTTTTTACTAATTGCTGATCCCGTATTTCTACTATAATACAACCCAGCAAGATAACAGCAAATAAAACCGAGACAGAATCCAATAAAAAGGGAACCACACAAAATCATTATAACAGCCTTTCTATCCTCCTGACATATGCATCCGTCCTTTCTCCCTATCTGTTCCTCAGACGCAAATAGTTTTTCCTCAGATGTGAGTGGTTTTTCTTCCCTCTTACTCATCTCCAGGGACAGGAAAGTTAAAACAAAAACAAAGCAAAACAAAAGAGGACACTTAAAATGGCTACCCATCCTCTCGCCCTGCCCTCAGGGGCGAGCAGTTTACTTACCCTCAGTTGCTCCCCGTGCGAGCCACCAAATGCCGAAGTCTGGCTTGGCACAAATCAGGAGCCACTTGTCAAAAAGAAACTAACTTTATTTTTAGAACTACAAACGCCAAACAAAACAGCTCCAGGGAAAAACCCTCAGAGCCCAACTGCCACCACCGGCTTCCACAAGCCTCTCTCTCCCACACCAGCCTCTCAACCTCCCCCCATCCTCCTGCTCTTGAGGCCGATTGGCTGGGTTGCATGGGCAGAGCCAGAGAAGTCACCCAATGAGCAGGTCCGTGGAGGAGCCAATCAGCTAGATGTTGCTGGGGCCGCTGTGAGCCAATCATCAGCTGGCAGTCTGAAGGGCAGGGAAACAGCCCAATGAACATCACCGCAGAGGAGGCAATCAGCTAGATGTTGCTGGGGCCACTGTGAGCCAATCATCAGCCGGCAACTGGAAGTTTGCTGGCAGCTGGATCATCAGCCGGCAGCTGGAAGTTTGCTGGGGCCCCTTTGGCTGTGGCTCTCAACACCTGAACCTAACCCTAAACTGAACCCTGAAGCAAGGCTTAGAGTAACCTTATACTTAAACTTAACCCTAACCCTAGGCTTAGACCTAAACCTAATGCTAAATCTAGCGATAAATCTAGCCCTTCACCTAAACCAAAACTTAGTCCTAGCCCTAACAATAAGCCTTAACCTAAAACAAACACAAACCCTACCCCTAAACCTAACCTTGTTCTAATTCTGGCTTTCACCCTAAACCTCACTCTAACCTGAACACTGACCTTGCTTTTAACAGTGAACATATCTCTAAACCTAAGCCTAAACAACATCTAAACTTAACACTAGACTTAGCCATAACTCTAACCCTAAAACTAGCCGTAAACATAACCCTAGCTCTTATATTACCCATAGCCCTAACCCTACGCCAAACATAACACAAAACCTAGATCTTATCCTAGGCCTAAACCTAGCCTTAGGCATAACCCTAACACAAATCGTAGCCCTAATCCTACCTTAACCCTCGCCTTAGTCCTAACCCTGGCTCAAAACCTAACACTTACCCTAAATATAAACCTACACCTATCTTTAAAGCTAACCCTAAATCTAGCCTTAATCTTAATCTTAACTCAAGCATTAAACCTATCTCTAAAGATACCCATTACCCTAAATATAACCCTAAC
The DNA here is from genome assembly GCF_052094955.1 of Ictidomys tridecemlineatus. Taxonomy (NCBI): domain Eukaryota; kingdom Metazoa; phylum Chordata; class Mammalia; order Rodentia; family Sciuridae; genus Ictidomys; species Ictidomys tridecemlineatus. Next base: position 138,770 of record NW_027526115.1, read on the forward strand.
TCTATTGATAATCCTAGGCCTAATCATAGCCCTAAACCTAACCAGAAAACTAATCCTAGACCTAACCCTAAACCTCATCCTCACCATACACCTAATCATAGCTCAAACCATAACCCTTACAATAATCCTAAACATAACCATAGTCCTAATGCTACGTCTAACCCTCAATCTAACTCTAACCATAAACCTAAACCTACATCTAATCATATCCATTACCCTAACCCTAACTCTATTCCTCTTGATGACCATAGTCATAATCCTAACCCTAACCATACCCGTACTGTAATCTTATCCCTAGACCTAACCCTAAACCTAACCCTTACCTTAGCCCTAAACCTAGCTCAAAACCCAACCCTTACACTAAATATAAACCTAAACCTAACCCTAGATCTAATCCTAAACCTAACCTTAAATTAAGATCTATTTATAACCATAACCATAGCCCTAACCTTAGCTGTAACCCTATCCATAATCCTAACCATAACCCTTACCCTAATGCTAACTCTAGACCTAACCTTAACCCTATCAGTAACCCTAACCTTATCAATTACCCTAAACCTAAGCTGAACCTTAAACAATAACCTGTCATTACCATAACTCTGACCCTAAAGATAATTAGAGCCCTAATCCTAAATCATAACCTCAAACAAACTCTAACCCTGAAACTTACCATAATAATTACCCTATCTCTAAACCTAACCCTTACCCAAACATACTCCTTACACTAGACCTAGCCATAAAAGACTCTAAATCTATCCCCAACCGTAACCCTAGACCTGACATTAGCACTAGCTCTAATTCTAGCCCTAACCCTAAAACAAACCCAGCCCTTATAATAGCCCTAAATCTAGCCTTAATCCTAACCCTAACCTTAACAATAGGCCTAACCGTAACACTAATAATAGCCCTAATCTTAGCCCTAATTTATACCTATCCATAACCTTAGCCCTAACCCTAGTCCCAAGACTAATTCTAACTCTCACTCTTGCCCTATCCCTAGTTATAAACTTATACCTTACTGGAACAATAATCCTAGCACTAACAGTAGCCCTATCCTTAGCCCTAGCCCTAACCTAGATCTAACTCTAACTCTAAATCTAACTTTAGCCAGTCCTAATCATAATAAGTTCTTAATGTAGCCATAGCCCTAACCTATTACAAAACTTAGCCCTAATCCAAGCCCTAGCCGACCTTTAACACTAAAGCTAAACCTAACGCTAACCATAGCCCTAACTCTAAGCCTAAATCTAACCTTAGTCCCAATCCTAAGCATAACCCTAGCCCTAACCCTACCTCTAATCCTATCCATTACCCTAAGGATAACCCTAACACTTATGTTAACCCTAGACCAAACCCTAATCCTATGCCCATCCCTAATCCTATATATTACCCTACACCTAACTTAAATCCTAAACATAAAACTATTGTTAATCTATCACTAAATCTAATGCTAATTCGAGACCTAACCATAAACCATAATCTAACCTAAACCCTAACCCTGACCCTCATAATACCCCTAGCTCTAAACCTGACCCTAACCATAATCCTAACCCTTACAATATACCTAGATATAAACTTAACCCTAAAACTATCCCTAAAGCTAACCCTAGACCTGATATTAGTCCTAGCTCTAATCCTAGTCTTAACCCTAAAACAAACATTTACTGACATACTAGAAATAATCCTCACCTTCATCATAAACTTAACCCTAACCCTAATTCTAACTCTAACCCTATCCCAAAAACTAGGTATAATCTCATACCTTACCCTAAACTTAACCCTAATCCAAAACTTAACACTAAACCTAGCCCTAACACTAGGCCTAACTCTAACATTAACACTTGTCCTAATCCCAGATCTAAACCTAGCCTTAATCCTAACCCTAACTCTAACCTTAGGCCTAACCCTAACACTAACCCTAGCCCTAATATTAGCCCTAAGCCTATACATAATGCTAACCCTATCTATTATCTTAACCCTAAACATAATCCTAACGCTAATTTGAGCCCTAAACCTAAACCTTAACCTATCCCTAACACTAAACATAACCCTAGCCCTAAGACTAACTATAACTCTTGCCTTAGACCTATAGGGTGGTTGTAACCTTTTCCTTTACCATCATCCTAAACCTAGACCTAATCTTAGTCCTAACCCTAGCCCTAGCCCTAAAACAAAACCAAGTCATAGCCCTAATTCTAACCCTTAACCTAAACCAACCCCTAACCTTACACCTAGCCCTAACTCTATCCCTAACCTTAACTCTAATTCTTGTAATAACCCTAACCTGAGAACTAACCCTGACCCTGACTCTGACCCTAACACTAAACCTAGCTCTAAAATCATTGTAACCTTAAATCTAACCCTAACACTAGACTTAACCTTAACCCTAACCTTATAACTAAAACTATTCATAACCTTACTTCATACATTAGCCAGTCTTAACCTTAGCCCTAACCTAACCCAAAACCTAGCCTTAATCAGAGTCTTTATCCTAGCTTTAACCCTTAACTTATACATAACACTAAACCAAAAAAAGCCCTAATCCTATGCATAACCCTAGCCCTAAACTTAGGTCTAACTCTATCCATTACCCTAATGAAAACCACAAACGTTATGCTAACCCTAGGCCTAGCCCTAACCCTATCCATTACACTAAACCACAACTAAACCCGAAACCTAAACCTGTCATTACCCTAATCCTAAATCTAGTGCTAATTTGAACCCTAAACTTAAACCCTAACTTAAACCAAACCCTATCCTTGATTCGAACCCTAATAATAACCCTAAATCTAAAACTGACCCTTATCCTAACCCTAACCCTTACGCTGGACCAAGCCATAAACCTAGCACTAAATGTATCCCTAATTAATGGTAACCCTAGACCTCTCAGTATCCCTAGACCTAATAGTAGCTCTAAAACTAATACAAACACTAGCCCTCATCTTAGCCCTAAACCCTAGCCTTAATCATAATTCTATCCCTAACCCTGGCCCTAACACTAATACTAACCCTCACCAAGCCCACAATCTTGATATAACCTATTCCTTTAAACTAAACATAACCCTAACTCTAATCCTAAACCTAAGCCTAACCCTAACACTAATCCTAGACCTAATTTAGACCTATCCCTAACCATAACCCTAAACCTAGCCACAAGACAAACTCTAAATCTCACACTAGCCCTATGACTAGTTCTAACCCTATTGCTTACCATAATCCTAACCCTAGCCCTAACCATTGTCCTAACCCTTGCCCTATCCTTAGCCCTTGCACTAACCTCAGATCAACATCTCTCTCTAAGTCTAACCCTAACTTGAAGCCTAAGCCTAATCCAAACACTAGCCGTAAGCCTAACACTAATCTTAAAACAGGCCCTAACCCTAGCCCTAGTCTAAAACAAAACTAGGCCATAGCTCTAACACTAATCCTTAAACTAAACGAAACCCTAGCCATACACCTACTCCTAACCTTAGATCTAATTTGAGTTTTAAGCCAAACCCTAAAAGTAACTCTGACCCTGACTCAGACACTAACATTAACCCTAGCTCTAAATATCACCTGAACTTAAATGTAACCCTAGTTCTAACTTTTACTCTAAAATTAGCCTTAAATGTAACTCTAGTACTTAGATTAGCCATAACCTTAACCCTAGCACTAACATAACCCAAAACCTAGCCATAATCTGAGCCCTATCCCGAGCTTTAAACCTAACCCAAGCCCTAACCATAACCTTACCCTAACCCTAGTCTAACCCTATTCATTACCACAATCATAACCCTAACATTAATGCCTACCCAAGCCCTAAAACTAATGCTATATCTAATACTATTTCTATCCATAACCCTAAACCTAACATGAACCCTAATACTAACCCTATCATTACTCTAACCCTAACCCTAATGCTAATTTGATCCATTTAGACCTTAACCTATTCCAAAGCTTAACCAAAACCTTGTCCATAATAATAACCCTAGCCCTAAACTTGAACCTACCTCTAAACCTAATGCTTACACTAGATGTAGCCATAATCCTAAACATAAAATTATCTTTAAACATAATTCTAGACCTCAAATTATCCTTACACCAAATCTTAGCCTTAACCCTAAAACAAACTCTAGCCCTCATCCTAGCACTATACCTAGCCTTAATCATAACCCTAACCATAACCAAAGCCCTAACCCCAATTCTAAATATCACCCTACCTCTAAACCTAGCTACAACATCATCCCTTACAATAAACTTAATGCTAACTAAAACCCTACTCTATATTTAAGCTTAACACTAACCATAGCCTTAATACTAGCCCTAATTTATCCATTTCCATAACCCAAGCCCTAAGACTAACTAGTTATCACACTAGCCCTATCCCTACTTTTAACCCTATTACATACCATTATCTAACTCTAGTCCTAAAGCTTGCCCTATCCTCAGTCCTAAACTAAACCTAGATCTAACCCCAAATCTAAATCTAACCCTAACCCTAAGCTTAAGCCTACCACTAACACTATCCCTACCCCTATCACTAATCATAAAACTAGCACTAACTCTAACCCTAGCAGTAAAACAAAACCAAGCAATAGCCCTAACTGTAAACCTTAACTTCATCCACACTAATACTACATCTAAAACTAGCCCTAACCCTAATTTAACTCCTAACCCCAACCTTAAAAGTAAGCCTGACACTGACTCATATCCTAACACTCACCCAAGCTCTAAACACCATCCTAAGTTTAAACCAAAACCTACCAGTATCCCTATCCCTAATTCGAGTCCTAACCCTAAACCTGAATCTTATTCTTATCCTAACACTAACCCTAGCTGTAAATATCACTCGAACCTTTAACCTAACTCTATCACTAGACCTACCCTTAACCTTAACCCTAAATGTAACCCTAATGGTAACCCTAGTTCTTACATTAGCCATTGCCCTAACCGTAACCCTAACACAAAGACCAGCCCTAATCCAAGCTCTAAACCTAGCTTGAACCCTAACCCTAACTCTAATGCTAATCCTAGCTCTAATCTTATCCCTTACCCTCAGAAAAACCATAACCCAAATGGTAACTCTAGACCTCTTCCTAATCCTTACGCTAACCGAAATACTAACCTCATTAATAGTTCTGAACCTAGTCCTCATTCTAGCTCTAATTCGAAACCCAATCTCTAATGCTAACCCTGACCCTTATTCTGACCCTAACACTTAACTTAGATGTAAACCTGACCCTACCACAGACCAACTGTAACACTGGCACTACAGATAAAGTTATTCCTAAACCTAACTCAACCATTAGTCTTAGACCTAAATCTAATCCTAAATCTAGCCTTAACTCAAGCCCTAGACCTAAATAAAAACCTAGTCTTAGCCCTAACTAAAACCCTTACACTAACCTAAATACTACCCCTACCTCTCGACCTAAACTTAGTCCTAAATCTGACTATAATCCCAACTCTAACTCTAACCTGATCACTGACCAGCATTTAACAGTAAATTTATCTCTAAACCTGACCCTAAACGAAGATATGAACCTAACCCTAGACCTAGCCATAAGCCTAACCCTAAAACTAGCCCTACTCATTACCCTAGTTGTTACATTATCCACAGCCCTATCCTGAGGCCTAAACCTAACAAAAAACCTAGAGCTAATTCTAGGCCTTAACCTAGTCCTAAGCATAACCCTAACCCTAATCCTATCCCTAATTCTAATTTAACCCTAGCCTTAGTCCCAACCCTAGGTCAAAGCCTAACCGTTAAAAAAACATAAACCTAGAACTATCTGTAAATCTAACCTTAACCCTAACTCTTATCCTAACCTTAACCCTAGCCCCAACCCTAACTCTAAACCTACCCAATATCCTGAACCTAACCCTAAACCTATTGGTAACTCTAGCCTTAATCCTAACCATAACCCGAACCCTAACCAGAAAACTAAACTTAGACCTAACCGTAAACCTAACACTCGCTATAACCCTATCTCTAGCTCAAAACCTAACCCTTACATAAACCTAAACATAAACATAGCCCTAAACTTAATCCTAAACTTAAAGCTCACCCTAACCCTAACCCTAAACAAAAATCTACATTTATCCATTACACTAAATCTAACCCTAACCGTAATGATAATCCTAGACCTAGACCTAACTCTAACCCTAATACTATCGTAATTATATCCCTAGACCTAACCTTTAAACCAAACCCTTGCTCTAGCCCTACCCATAGCTCACAACCTTATCCTTATCCTAAACATAACCCTAAACATAACACTAGTTCTAACCCTCACCCTAACCAAAACTCAAGACTTAGTCCTAATCATAACACTAGCCCTAAACTAAACTCTAACAGTATTCATTTCTCTAAACATAAACCTTACCCTAATGCTAACACTAGGCTTAACCCTATAACTAACCCAAACCTATCAATTATTCTAAACCTAACCTGAAACCGAAACCTAACCCTATTATTACAATAACACTATACCTAAAGCTAATTTTAGCACTAACCCTAAACTCAAACCTAAACCAAACACTAACTCTGAACATGAACCAAATAATTCCCCTAGCTCAAAACCTGACCCTTACCCTAAAACTAACCCTTAGACTAGACCTAGCCAAAAACCTAAGCTTGAAAATAATCCTAGACCTGACATTAGCCTTAGCCATAATCCTAGACCTAAACCTAAAACAAACCCTAGCCCTTATCTTAGCCCTAAACATAGCCTTAATCATAACCTTAACCCTAATACTGGGCATAACCCTAACACTAACCCTATCCCTAATATTAGCCCTAATTTAGCCATATCCCTAACCCTAATCCTAACCTAGCCTTAATAATAAGTCTAACTCTCACCCTTGCCTTAAAACTAGTTCTAAACCTATTCCTTAAGAGAACCCTAATCCTAGCTCTAACCCTAGGCCTAATTCTAGATCTTTTCTTAGCCCTAGCCCTAACCCTAGATCTAAAGTTAAATCTTAATCTAACCCTAAACATAAGCCTAAACCTAAAGCTAACACTAGCCTTAACCCTAACCCCAATGCTAATTCTAAAACTAGTCCTAACTCTAACCCTAGCCCCAATACAAAACCAAGCCATAGCCCTAACCCTGTCCCTTAAACTAAACAAATCTTTAACCCTACACCTGGCCCCAACCTTAGCCTTAATTTGAGTTTTAAGCTGAAAACTAAAACTAACCCTGAACCTGACCTAACCCTAAACTTAGGTCAAAACATCACTCTAACCCTAACCCTAAATTTTACACTACACTTAGCCCTAATGCTAACCATAAAACTAGCCTTATTCATAACCCTAGTACCTATATTAGACGTAATCCTAACCCTAGCCTTAACCCAAAACCTAGCCCGAATGTCTGCACTAACACTAGCTTTAACCCTAACCCTAACCTTAACCCTAACACTAGAACTAATTGTAACCATAACCCTAGCCATAACCTCAGCTCTAACCCTATCCATTACCCGAACTATAACTCTAGCTCTAATGCTAACCCTAGGCTTAAATCTAACCCTATCTCTACTCATAACCATATCAATTACCCTAAACTTAACCTGAAACCTAAACCTAACCCTATCATTACCCTAATTTTAACTCTAATGCTAATTTGAGCCTTAACTTAACACCTTAACCTATCCCAAACACTAATTATGATCCTGACCCTAATAATACCCTTAGCTCTAAACCTGACTCTAACCTTAAACCTACCATTACACTAGATGAAGCCATAAACCTAACCCTAAATCTATCTTTTACCTTAATGCTGGCCTTGATTAACCCTTGCCCTAACCCAAACCATAATCCAAGTTTTAAACCTAATTCTAACCCTAGCTCTAGGCCTAAACCTAGCTATAACCCCATCCCTTACCCTAAACCTAACTATAACCCTAAACCTAACACTAACGCATCACCATAACCCTAGGCCTAACAATAACACTAAGCCTACCATTAATCCTAGCCCTAAATTATTCCTATCCAAAACCTAACCTTAGCCCTAAGACTAACTTTTGCCCTAGTCCTATCTCTAGTTCTATTTTTAGTTTTAGCCCGAATCCTAACTCTAAATATAAACCTAACTCTAAATTTAACCATAACCATAATCCTAAGAAAAACACTAACATAGCCCTAACAATAATGCTAATCCAAAAACTTGAACTACCCTAGCCCTAGTCATAAAATAAAACCAAACCATAGCCCTAACATTAACCCTTATTCTAAAGCAAACTCTAACCCTAAATTATCCCTAACCCTAACTCTAAAACTAACACTGAACCTGATGCTGACCCTACAACTAATCCTACCTCTAAATATTACCCTAACCTTAAATTAAGCCTAGTATTAGACCTACATTTAAACCTAACCATAAACTAGCCCTAATCATTACCCTAGTTCATACTTTTGTTGTTTTCTTAACCCTACCCCCAACCCTAACACAAATCCTACCATAATCTAAGCCCTAACCCTAGATTTAAACCAAATTATAACCTTCACACTAGCCTTAACCCTAACCCTAGCCCTAACCCTATCTTTAACCCTTTCCCTTACCCAAAGTCAAACCCAAACCCAAATGCTAATCCTAGTACTAACCCTAATACTTAGTCCAACTTATACTCTAACCGTATTACTACTCCTAAACCTACCCCTCATTCTAGCTTTAACTCTAACCCTGACACTTATTCTGACACTAACACTAACTGTGGGTCTAAACCTGACCCTATCCCTAAACCAAACCCTAACACTAGCCTTACTGGTAACTCTATATCTATTCTTAACCCTTACACTAGCCCTAGACCAAAAGCCAATCCTAAAAATAGCTATTACTCTAGCCCTAGACCTAAGCATAAACCTAGCCATAGCCCTCACAATAACCCTTAAACTAAACCAAACACTAACCCTACACCTACACCTAAACCTAGTCTTAATTTTGACTATAATCCTAGCCCAACCCTATCCTGAACAATGACCATTACCCTAACACGAAATCTGACCCTAACTCAAAATCTAGACCTAAAACTATACCTAGCCATAATCCTAACCCTAAAACTAGCCCTAAACATAACCCTAGCTCTTACATTACTAATAGTTCTAACTCTAGCCCTAAACCTAACATAAAACCTAGCACAAATCCTAGGCGTAAGCATAGTCCTAAGCATAACCCTAACCATAATCATAGACCTAACCCCAACCCATGCCTTAGATCTAACCCTACCTCAAGGAAAACCCTTTCACTATAAAACACTAGCCATATCCTAAACCCTAACCCTAATCCTATCTCTAATCCTTAATTTAATCCTAGCCCAAACTTTAGCTCCAACCCTATCCATTACCCTTACACTAACCCTAATTATAACCCTATCCCTAAAATTAAAAATAACCTTAAACATAAATATAACCCTAGACCTAACCCAAAACATAACGCTTGTAATAGCCCTAACCTTAACTGAAACATTAAGCCTTACGCTAAACCTAATCCTAACACTAGCCCTAACACATATCCTAACCCTAATTCTAACCGTACCTCTAATATTATCCATTACCCTAAACTTAACCCTAACTCTAATTAAAACCCTAGCCATAATCCTAGCCCTAAACCAAACCATAACCTTAAACATAACCCTAGACCTAAACTTAAACCTAACCCTCAGCCTAGCTCTAACCCTAGCTCACACACTAACCTTTACTATAACCTAACAATAACCCTAGCCCTAACCCTAACACTTATCCTAACCCTAATACTTAACTTAAACCAAAGCCTAGAATTATCCCTAGACCTAACCCTAATCCTAGACTGAATCCAAACCATAACCTAGCCCTAACCCAAGCTCTAAACCTATACATTACACTAAACTTAACCCTAACCCTAATGCTAATCCTAACTCTATCAATAAACCTAACCCATTCTTTACCATAAACCTTAACTGAAATCTAAATCTAAACATATCCATTACCCTAACCCTAAACCTAAATCTACCACTCACTCACACCTTAACTGTATAATTTAACCTAAACCAAATACCAACCCTGACTCTAACCCTAATAAAACCCCTAGCTCTAAACCTGACCCTTACACTACATGTAACTCTTACACAAGAACTAGGCATAACCTAATCCTAAAACTATCCCAAACCAAAACCATGGACCTAACATTAGTCCTAGTGCTAGTACTAACCCTAAACCTAATAGAAACCCTAGCTTTTATTTTAGCCCTAAACCTACCTTAATCCTACGCTGAACATGAACCCTAACCCTAATCCTATTTCTAACCCTCATCCTAGACCTAAATCTAGCTATCACACCACCCATTCCTCTAAATTTAACCTTGACCCCAATGCTAACCCTAAACCTAGCCCTACCCCAAGGCCTAACCCTAACATTAACCCTAGCCCTAATCCTAGCCATAATTTAGCTGTCACCCGAACCCTAGCCTAAGCCTGGCACAAAGTCTAAACTAACTCTCTTCCTAGCCATATCCCTTGTTCTATTCCTATGCCTTCTTGAACCCTAACTTAGAACTAACCCTAGTACTAGATCTAACCCTAAATCTAAATCTAACCCTCACTGTAATCCTAAACCTCATCCTAACACTAACTCTAAGTCTAAAACTAATCCAAAAATTTAACCCTAACACTAGCCCCAGACCTAAAACAAAATCAATCCATAGCCCTGTTTCTTCCTAAAGGGCTCTTGAATAATGTTCTTTTCATTGCCATAGCATTGGAAAATTTTCACTAGGAATAAACCAGAGAGTGCCCACAAAGAACTGATTGAGTGTGTGAAATTTCAAGGAGGTAGCACCAACCCTGTTTGATTACCAGCTTCATTTCAATTTACCCATATAGGAAAACTTGAAGTTAAACTTTAAAATACAAACTGTCCCTGACAGTGAACAATTGAATTTAGAAGGCCCCAAACTGGGGAACATAATAAGGCTAGATAAAAGGGAAATCCTGCCCACTATTAAAGAAATTTGAACAAAAATAACTCTAACCCTAACACTAGTTCTATCTCTAGTCCTTAATTTTACACTAAAGCTAAATCTATCCTGTTTATAGAGCTTTGATCATACAAGTCCCAAACATGGGGAACCCAGTGCAGCAAGCTAGAAGATAAATTCTGTGCAGTATCAAACAAATCTGACCAAATAATTGGGGGCAGGTAGTTCAGGACATGCATATTTTCCTGATTTCTCATAAAGTGCTCTTGGATAAAGTTGTTTGTTCATGCTTGTGCTTAGAGCTACTTTCACAAGGAAGAATCACAGAGTGCCAGAGAGAACAGATTGAGTGTGTTAAATTTCAAGCAGTTAGCACAAACACTGTTTGATTTATAGCTCCATTTCCATTTACCTGTATAGGATCAAATAAATTGAAACCTTAAAACTCAAACTGTTCCTGACAGTGAACCTTGAAACAAGAAGGCCCAAAACTGGTGAACATAGTAAGGCTAGGTAAAAGATGAATCCTGCCTAATATATATATATTAAAAAAATTGAACAAAACTTACTCTAACCCTAACACTCACTCTAACACTAGCCCTAACCCTAACCCGAAAACTAACACTCATCTATTTAAAGAACCTTTGGTCATAGAAGTTCCAATCTTGTGTAGACAAGTGGGGAAAGCTAACAGATGAATCCTGTGCAGTATCAAAGAAATCTTACCAAATGACTGGGGAAGATACTTCAGTACATGCATATTTTTCTGTTATCTCCTAAAGTGCTCTCAGATAAGGTTTTTTTTTTTTTTGAATGCTTCAGCTTTGGGATACTTTCACAAAGAAGAAATCAGAGAGTACCAACAGGGAATTAATTGAGTATGTGAAGTTTCAAGCAGCTAGCACCTATACTGTTTGATTTTGAGCTCCATTTCCATTTACCCATAGAAATCAAAATGAAGTGAACCCTTAAAATGTACAGTGTTCCTGACAGTGAACACTTGAACTGAGAAGATCCAAAACTGGGGAACTTAACAAGGGTAAGGAAAAGATGAATATTTCCAAGTATCAAATAAATTAGAAAATATCTCACTGTAACTCTAATGGTAGATTTGACTCTAACTCCAACGCTAATGCTAAGCTGTTTAGAGAACCTATGATCATAGAAGTCCCAAAATTGTGGATTCTAGTGTTGCAAGCTAGTAGATGAATCCTGCACAGTATCAAAAAAATATGACCAAATAATTGGGGAAGGTATTTCAATATATTTATATTTCCGTCTTTTCTCCTAAAGTGCTCTCAAATAAACTTGGTTTGAATTCTTCAGCTTAGAGCTACATTCACTAGGAACAAACAAGAGAGTGCCAATAGAGAACTTATTGAGTGTTTGCAGTTTGAAGCAGTTAGCACCAACCTTGTTTGATTTCAAACTCCAATTTCATTTAGGTCAACATGAAGAGAATCCTTAAAATAGAGACTGTTTCTGAAAGCAAACCATTGAATCTTGAAGGCTCAAACTTGGGGAGCCTTCTAAGACTAGGTCAAGGATTAATCCTGTACAGGATCAAAGTAATTCCACCAAAAAAATTCGAAATTATTTCAGTACATATGTATTCTGCTTGCTCCTAAAGCACTCAGAGATAAAGCTGTTTCTTTCTAATTCAGCTTAGGGCTACTTCCACAAGAAACAAACCAGAGAATCCTTACTGAGAACTGATTGAGTCTGTGATGATTTAAGCAGCTAGCCCAAACCCTGTTTGATTTCCAGCTTCCTTTTTATTCATTTCTATAGGGCAAAAAGAAGAGAAACATGAAAATTGAAACTGTTCCTGAAAGAAAACCCTTTATGTAGGAGGCCCAAACATTTGGAGGACAGTCAAAATAGGAAACATATGAATCCTGCACAGTATCATAGAAATTTGAAAAAAAACCCAACTCTAACCCTAACACTAGTTCTAAACCTAGTCCTAACACTAACACTAACACTAACCTTAATCTGTTTAGAGTCCCTTTGATCCTAGAAGACCCACACTTGTGGAGTTAAGTGATGCAGGCTATCAGATGAATCTTTCACATTATCAAAGAAATCTGGCCAAATAATTGGGGGAGGTAATTCAGCACATGCATATTTCTCTGTTTTCTCCTAAAGTGCTTTTACATAACATTGCTTTGCATGCTTTGGCTTAGGGCTACTTTCACAAAGAGTAAACCAGAGAATTCCCATAGATAACTGATTGAGTGTGTGAGGTTTGAAGTAGCAAGAACCAAACCTGCTTGATTTTCAGTTCCATTTCCATTTACCCATATAGGTCAAAACAAAGTGAAAACTTAAAATAAAAACTGTTCCAGACAGGTAACACTTGATCCAAGAGACACAAACCCAGCGAATATAGTAAGGCTACGTAAAAGTCGAATCCTGCCCAGTATCAAAGAAATTTGAACAAAATTAAATATAACAAAACAATAGCTGTAAACCTAGGCCTAACCTAATACTAAACCTAACCTAACCTGTTTAGAGAACCGTTGTTCATAGTAATCCCCAAATAAAAGAGCCTAGTGTGGCAAGAAAACAGATAAATCCTCCACAGTATCAAAGAAATCTGATCAAGTAATTGGGGTAAGTATTTCAGTACATTCATATTTCCCTGTTTTCTCCAAATGTGCTCTTGGTTATATTATTTTTTCATTCTGCAGTTTATCGTACTTTCACAAAGAACAAACCAGAGAGTGCCTACAGAGAACTGATTGAGTGTGTGAAGATTCAAGCAGCTAGTACTAAACCTGTTTGATTTACAGCTCCATTTTCATTCACATCTATAAACCATGATAAAGTGAAACCTAAAAATTCAAACTGTTCCTGATAGTGAACCAACCAACATTGAAGGCCCAAACTTAGGGATCCTACTAAGGCTAGGAAAAGCATAAAACCTGTACAGTATGAAAGCAATCAAGAAAATAATGTTGAAGCTTGCACCTAAAGTGGTCACAGATAAAGCTGTTTCTTTCTCCTTCAGCTTTGGGCTACCTCCACAAGAAAAAAAAAATAAAAAAAAACGAGAGCATGGACACAGAGAATTGATTGAGTGTGTGAAGCTTCAAGCAGCTAGCACAAACATTGTTTGAGTTCCTGCTCCATTTCCATTCACCTATATAAGGCAAAATGAAATAAAACAGGAAAATTAAAACTGCTCCTGAGAGCAACTCCTTTTTACCTAGGAAGCCCAAACATGTGGAGTATACTAAGAATAGGAAAAAGATTAATCCTGCCCAGTATTAAAAATGTTGAAAAATACTAACTCTAACCCTAACACTAGCTCTAACCCTTGCCCTAACTCTAACCATAACTGTAACCCTAACCTGTTAAGAGAACCTTTGATCATAAAAGTTTCAAACTTGGGGAGACTAGTGGGGCAAGCTTACATATGAATTCTGCACAGTATCAAAAAAATCTGTCCAAGTAGTTGGGTGTGGTATTTCACTACATGCATATTGCCCTGTGTTCTCCTAAAGTGATCTTGGTTAAATTTCTTTTACATGCTTCATCTTACAATGACTTTCACAAATATGAAACCAGAGAAAGCCAAAATACACCTGATTGAGTATGTGAAGTTTCAACCAGATAGCACTAATCCTCTGATTTCTACCTCCATTTACATTTATCCATATAGGTCAAAATGAAGTGAGAAATAAAAAAAAAAAAAAACTATTACCGACAGCAAACCATTGAACAAAGAAGGCCCCAAACTGGGGTATTTAATAAGGATAGGTAAAAGATGAATCTTTCCCAGTATCAAAGATCTTTGAACAAAACAAACTCTAATCCTAATACTATCTCTAAAGATAGCCCTTACCCTAATCCCAAAACTAACCCTAACCTGTTTAGAAAATCATTGATCCTAGATGTCCCAAACGTGAGGAGCTTACTGGGGCAAGCTAATAGATGAAGCCTGTGCAGTATCTAAGAAAACTGACGATTCATGGTTAGGGCTCAAATTAGCATTACGGTTAGAGTTATAGTAATGAATAGGATTAGGTTTAGGTTTCAGGTTAGGTATAGAGTAATGTATAGGGTTACTTTTAGGGATAGTGCTAGGTTTAGGCCTAGGGTTAGCATTTGGAATAGGCTTAAGTGTAGGGTAATGGATAGAGTTAGTGCTACTGTTAGGGATTGGGTTAAAGTTAGGATTAGAAGTAGGGTTAGGGTTAGGCCTAGGGTTAGTGTTAGCGTTAGTTTTAGGTGAAGTGTTTATGGTTAGGGCTAGGGCGAGGTTTAGAGTTACAGTCAGGGCTATGGTTAGAATTAGGGTTAGAGTAAAGTCTAGGGTTAGCATTAGTGTTAGGTTTATATTTAAGGTAATGGATAGAATTTGAGGTAGGATTTGTGCTATGGTTAGAGTTAGGATTAGGGCAAGGGTTAGGGTTAGGGTTATATTTAGGGTAAGATTTAGAGTTTGAGCTAAGGCTAGGCAAGTGTGAGGGTTAGGGCTAGGGCTAAGGTTAGGGTTAGGTTTAAAGCTAGTTTTAGCACTACATTTAGGGCTAGGTTTTCCGGGGAGGATTATGGCTAGTGTTAGGAGTATGGGTAACGTAAGAACTAGGATAATGGTTAAGGCTAGTTTTAAGTTTAGGGTTATGGATAAGTTTAGTGTTAGGGTATATTTTTGGTTAGGATAAGGTTTAGAGCTAGGGTTTGTGTTAGGGTAAGGGTCAGTGTTCAGGTTAGCATTGGATTTACTCTTAGGAGCACAATATTACTAAGTTTAGTTCTAGGGGTATTGTTAGTCATTGCATTAGACTAATGGTTATTGTTAGTGCTGGAGCTAGGTTTTTGTTTAGGGCTATGGCTAGAGTTATGGTTATATTTAGGATTAAGTTTAGATCTAGTGTTAATGTTACAGTTAGATTTAGGTATAGGTTTACCCATAGGGATAATGTTAGTGTTTGTTTCATTGTTAGTGTCAGGCTTAGACCTAGAGTTAGTGTTAGGTTCAGAATAAGGGTCAGGATAGGCTTAGTTTTGGTTAGGGTTAGAGATAAAATGAGGCCTAGGGTTAGAACTAGTAATAGACTTAGGTTTTGGGGTAGGCTAAGGATTAGGGTTACAACTAGGGTACCATTAGGGTGAGGGTTGGCATAGGGTAAAGGATAGTGTTAGTGGTAGAGTTAGGGTTAGGATTACTGTTAGCATTAGGGATAAAGCTAGGGTTAGGGTTCAGATTAAGGCTATGTTTTGTGTTAGGGTTAGGGCTATTGCTAATGTAAGACCTGGCATTATGATTAGGGCTAGTTCTAGGATTAGAGTTAGTACTAGGTTTAGTGTTCGGGTTAGGTTTAGGGTTAGGGTGATGTTTAGAGCTAAGGTTAATTTTAGGATTAGTTTCAGGGTCATTATTAGTTGTACAGTTAGGTTTAGGACTCAAAGTAGGGCTAGGGTAAGGGCTAGGTGTAGTATTATTTTTTCGTTTAGGTTAACATTTAGGATTAGAGCTGTAGCTCAATTTTGCTTAAATGCTATGGCTGTGGTGAGGCATAGTTTTCAAATTAGCATTAAAATTAGGGCTAGTGTTAGGGTGAGGTTTAGGTTTTAGTTTAGGGTTAGATTTAGAGTGTGGGTTATATCTAGGTTTAGGGCTAGATCTATGTTTTGGGCTAGGGTTAGGGCTAGGCTTTGGGTCATGGTAAGGAATAATATTAGAACTATGGCTAGGGCTAGGGCAAGAGTTAGAGTAAGTATTAGGGCTAGAGATATGATTAGATTCAGGGTTAGGGCTAAATTAGGTTTAGGATTACAACTAGGTTAAGTATTAGGGCTAAGCCTTGGTTTAGGGCAGGGTTAGAATTAGGGTTAGGGTACGGTATGATATTATAGATAGGTTAAGGGCTAGGATGAGGATTTACTTTAGGGTTAGGGTTCGGATTAAGGCTAGGTTTAGGGCCAGGATTAGGGCTTTATTATTTTAAGCATAAAGACTAACTTTAGGGCTAGGGCTAACCTTAGGGATTGGGGTAATGTTAGGTCTAGGGTTATGGTTAGGGATAGTTTCAGGGTTAGTTTTATGGCTATGTATAGTGTAAGGTTTCGTTTGAGGGTTAGGTTCACGTTGGAGATAGGGGTATTATTAGAGTCAGGGTAATGGTTAGGGTTTGTTTAGGTTAAGGTTTAGGGTTAGGGCTCTAATTAGGTTAGGATTATGTTTAGGGTTAGGATAATGGATATGGTTAGGTTTAGGGTTCAGGTTAGGTTTATGGTAATAAATAGGGTTAGGGTTATGGATAGAGTTAGGGTTATTTTAGGATTAGTATTAAGATTAGGGTTAGGGTTAAGGTAATAGATAGGATTAGAGCTAGAGTTACAGTTAGGGTTACGGTTAGGATTAAGGCTAGGGTTAGAATTATGTTTAGAGTTAGGTTAGGTTTAAAGCTAGTGTTAGGGTTAGGGTTAGGTTTTAGATTAGGTTAGGGTTAGGGTAGGACTTTGGCTAATATAAGAACTAGGGTTATGATTAAGGCTAGTTTTAGTGTTAGAATTAGGGCTAGGGCTAGTGTTAGGGTTAGGTAATGATTAGAGTGATGATTGGAAATAGGGTTAGTGTTAGGGTCAGAGTCAAGGTCAGTGTTAGTTTTAGGGTTAGGGATAACACTAGAAATAAGGCTAGAATTATGGGTAGGTGTAGGGTTAGATATTGTGTTAGGGTTAGGGCAAGAATTAGGGCTAGGTCTAATGTCAGATCTGAGGTTAGAGTTAGATTAGTGTTAGGCTTATGGCTAGGGCTCAGTTTTGTTTTAGAGCTACAGCTAGGTTTAGAACTAGTTTTAGCATTAGTGGTAGTGTTCGGGCTAGTTGTAGGCTGAGGTTCAGACTTAGGATTAGGGTTATATTTAAAGTTATGTTTAGATCTACGGTTAGGAGTTGGGCTATATTTAGGGGTTAGATTAGGACTAGTGTTTTGGTTATGGTTACAGATAGAGTTAGTACTAGAAATAAGTCTAGGGCAAGAGTTAGAGTTTGTCTTAGGGGTAGGGTAAGAGTTAGGGTTATGATTCGCACTAAATGAGGGCTAGCATTAGAGCTAGGGTTAGTGTTAGGGTTAGGGTTAGCGTTATTGTTAGTGTTAGATTAGGATTAGGGTTATGGTTAGGGGCAGGGATTTGGTTATACCTAGGTTCAGAACTAGGGCAAGGGTTGAAATTAGGGATTGGTCTAGGGTTAGGGTTTAAGTTAGGTTTAAGGCTAGGTTTAGGGCTAGGATGAGGGCTTGGGTTTGTGTTAGGTTTAGGGCAAGAATTAGGTCAGTGGCTAATGTCAGTTAGGGTTATGCTTAGGGATAGTGTTAAGGTTAGGTTTATGGCTAGGTCTATTGTAAGGGTTAGGTTTCTGGAAAGGGTCTGGTTTAAAGCTAGGTGTATTGCTAGGGTAAGTCTCTTGTTTAGGGTTTGGTTTAGGTTATGGTTTAGATTTAGGGCTTTATTTTGCATTAGGATTAGGGATTCGGTTAGAGTAATTAATAAGGCTAGGCTTAGTGTTCAGTTTAGTTTTAGGCAATGGATAGGGTTAGTGTTAGATATAGGTTTAGAGTTAGGCCTAGGATTAGCATTTGGATTAGGCTTATGTTTAGGGTAATGGATAGGTTTAGGGCTAGGGTTATGGTTAGGATTAGGGCTAAGTTTAGGGTTAAGGTTAGGGTCAGGGTTAAGCCTAGGGTTACTGTAAGCATTAGATTTAGGGTAAGTGTTAGTTTTTGAGCTATGGTTAGGGCTAGGGCAATGGTTAGGGTTAGTGTGACATCTAGGTTTAGGGTTAGGGTTAAGTTAGAGCTAGGTTTAGCATTAGGGTTAGGGTTATGTTTAGGGTAATGGATAGAGTTAGAACTAGGCTTCTGTTTTGGTTATGGTTAGGATTAGGACTAGGATTAGGGTTAAGGTTAGGTCTAGATTTATATTTGGGCAAGGGTTAGTGTTTGAGCTAGGTTTAGGGTTAAGGCAAGGGTTAGGGTTATGGTTAGGTCTAAGGTTAAGGTTTGGGTTACACTTAGAGGTAGGTTTTGTGTGAGGTTTGTGGCTAACATTAGGTCTATATGTAATGTAAGACCTAGAGTTAGGGTTATGGCTAGGTGTATTGTTAGAATCATGGCTTGATTTGGGGTTAGCATAAAGTTTAGAGCTAGGATTTGTGTTACAGAAAGCAATTTTGTTTGGTTTAGTGTTGTGGTCAGAATTAGGACTAGGTTTATGTTTAGAGGTGAAGGTAGTTTTTGGGTTAGGTTAAGGGTTATTGTGAGGTCTAATGCTAAGTTTTTGTTTAGGTGTAGAACTAGAGTTATGGCTAGATTTAGGATTAGGTTTTCGTCTAGGTCAAGTGTTAGGGTTGGGTTTATTTATAGGGTTAGCCATAGGGCTAGTGTTAGGGTTCAGTTTAAGGTTAAGGTCAGGTTTAATCCAAGGGTTAGTTTTAGGGTCAGATTAAAAGGGTCAGGATTAGGGTTAGGATTTTGGTTAAGGTTAGAGCTAGACTGAGGGCTAGGGTTAGAACTAGTAATAGTGTTATGGTTTGGGGTAGGCTAAGGATTAGTATTAGGACTAGGGTAGCATTAGGGTGAAGGTTTGACTTAGGGTAAGAAATAGGGTTAGAACTAGGGTTAGGTATAGGTCTAGGTTTTGTTTAGGGTTAGGTTTTAAGCTAGATTTAGGTCTTGGAATAGAGCTTTTCTGTTAGCACAGGGCTATGGCTCATGTAAGAACTGGTGTTATGATTAGAGCTAGTTTAAGTGCTAGATCTAGTGTCCGGGTTAGATGTAGTGTTAGTGTGATGTTTAGAGCTAGGGTTATTTTTAGGGTCTGAGTCAGGGTCAGAGTAAGTTCTAGAGTTAGGGTTAGGACTCAAATTAGGGCTAGGGTTAGGGCTAGGTATGAGCTTAGGCTTTAGTTTAGGTTAAGAATTAGCATTAAGCCTATGACTCGGTTATGTTTGAGTGCTAGGGCTAGGGTTAGGGCTAGTTCTCCAATTAGCATTAGGGTTAGGGCTAGTGTTAGGGTGAGGTTTAGACTTAAGATTATGGTTTGATTGAGGTTAGGGTTAGGTCTAGGTATAGGGTAAGGAAAAATTTGGAATGGGGTTGAAGTTAGGTTTAGGTCTAGGGTTTGTGTTATGGTAAGGGATAGATTTAGAACTAGAGTTAGTGCTAGGGTGAGACTTAGGGTTAGGGTTACAGTTAGGGTTAGGTTTAGGACTAAATTTGTGGTATGATTAGCGCTATGATTAGTGTTAGGGCTAGGCCTTCGTTTAGGGCTAGGATTAGGGTTAGGATTACTGTAAGGTATAATGTTATAGCTAGGTTTACAGCGAGGTACAAAATAGGGTTAGGGCTAGGGTTAAGGTTAGGGTTAGTATGAAGGCTAGGTTTAGTGCTAGAATTAGGGCTAGGTTTAGTGCTAGGATTGGGGTTCAGTTTTCTGTTAGGGTTAGGGTTAGAATTAGTGCTAGGGCTAATGTCAGGTCTAGGTTTATGGTTAGGGTTAGTTTTAGGGTAAGGTTTATGGTTAGGTCTATATTCAGAGGTAGGTTAGGGTAAGGTTCAGGTTTAGACATAGGGGTATTATAATGGTCAGGTCAGGTTTTGGGTTTGGATTAGGTTGAGTTTTAGGGTTAGTGCTCAACTAGCTGAGGTTTAGGGTTAGTGCAATAGGGTAAGAGTTAGGGTTTGTTTAAGGGATAGGGTTAGATTTTGGCTTCAGGTTAGGTTTAGGGTTCATGTTAGGTTTAGGTTAATGGATAGGGTTAGGGTTAGGTCTAGGGTTAGCATTAGGTTTATGGTTATTGTTTGGGTAATTGATCAATTTAGAGCTATGGATAGGGCTAGGATTATGTTTAGGATTAGGGCTAGAGTTAGGGTTAGGGTTATAATTAAGGCTAGGGTTAGAATTAGGGTTAAGATTAGGATACAGGTTAGGGTTCAAGCTAGGGTTAGTGCTAAGGCTATAGTTAGGTGTAGGGTTAGGTCAAAGGTTAGGGTTAGTGTCAGAGTTAGGGCTAGGGTTAGGGTTAGTGTTAGGCTTAGTTTTTCTTACCATTAGGTTAAGGGTAAGGCTCATGGATTTAGTAAGTGTTAAGGCTAGGTTGAGGGTTCAGGTTAGAACCAGAGGTAGGGATAAAGGTAGATTAAAGTTTTTAGAGCTAGGGTTAGCATTAGGTTTAGGGTTAGGGTTAGGGTAGTGGATATAGTTAGAGCTAGGTTTTGGGCTATGGTAATGGTTAGGATTGGGGCTAGGATTAGGGTTTGGGTTTGGGCTAGGGTTTGTTTACCGTAAGGATTAGGGTTTGAGCTAGAGTTAGGTCAAGGGCTAAGTTTGGGGTTTGGTTCTGCGTTAGGTCTAGTGATAAAATTACACTAGGTTTAGGGTTAGGGTTAGGGTTAGGGCTAAGTTTATCATTAGGGTTAGGATAAGGGTTAGGGTAATGGATATGGTTAGATGTAAGTTTAGGTTTATGTTTAGGGTTAGATTTAGTTTTAGGGTTAAGGTTAAGGCATGGATAGGTTTAGGTTTCTTGTACAGGGTAGGGTTTGAGCAAGAGTTAGAGCTAGGGCAAGTGTTAGGATTAGTGTTAGGTCTAGGGTTAGTTTTCCAGTTAGGATTAGGGTTAGCATTAGGGTTATGGCTAGGGTTATCAATAGGGTGAGGCTTAGTGTGAGGGTAATGTGTATGTTCAGAGCTAGGTTTAGGGATAGGGTGAAGTTTAGGGTTAGGGATAGGATTAGAATTAGAGTTAGGGATAAGTCTAAATTTATATTTATGGTAAGAGTTAGGCATTGAGTAAATTTAGGACTAAGGCTAGAGTTAGGGTTAGGATTAGGGCAATGGTTAGGATTTGGGCTAGGGTTAGGGTTAGGTTAAGGCCTAGGATTCACTCTAGGTTTTGTGTTAGGTTAAGGTGTTGTATTAGGGCTATGGGTAATGTAAGAGCTAGGATTATTATTAGGGCTAGTTGTAGGGTTAGGGTTATGGTTAGGTCTAGTGTTAGGTTTATATTTTCAGTTAGGGACAGCTTTAGAGTTAGCTTATTGTTAAATGAAGGTCCATGTTCAGGTTAGTGTTAGGGTTAAGGTTAAAGCCAGAATTAGGACAAGGTTTACGTCTAGGGGTAGGGTTAGACTTCGCATTAGGTTAAGGGTTATTGTTAGGGGCAGGGCTAGGTTTTTGTTTAGGTCTTGGGCTAGGGTTAAGGCTACATTTAGGATTAGGTTTAGTTCTAGGGCTAGTGGTAGAGTCAGGTTTAGTATAAGTTTACTGGTAGGGCTAGTGTTCAGGTTTGGTCTAGGGTTAGAATCAGGTTTATAACTAGGGTTATTGTTATGGTCAGATTAAGGGTCAGAGCTAGGGTTAGGGTTTGGGATAGGTTAGAGACAGAATGAGGCCTAGGTTTAGGACTATTAATAGGGTTAGGGTTTTGATTAGCCTAAGGATTAGGTATAGGTCTAGGATTACCATTATGGTTAGGGTTTTACTTAGGTTTAGGGATAGAGTTAGAGCTAGATTTAGGGGTAGGGTTAATATTAGGGTTAGTGTTAAAGCTAGGTTTAGGGCTCAGATTGTGGCTAGTTTTGGTGTTATCATTAGGACTTGGGTTAGGGCAATGAATAATATAAGAATCAGGATTACAATTTAGTTAGATTTAGTGTTAGTTTTTAAGATTAGTGTTTATAGTTAGATTTAAGTTTAGGATGAATTTAGAGCTAGGGTTATTGTTAGGTAGGAGACAGGGACAGGGTTAGTTTTAGGATGAGGACTCAAATCAGGGTTAGGTTTACTGTTAGGGTTTTGTTTAAGGTAAGAGTGGTGTTTCAGAGCTAGGGTGATTGTTAGGGTATAAGTCAGGGTCAGGGTTAATTTTATGATTAGGGTTAGGACTTGAATTAGGGCTAGGATTTGTTCTAGGTGTAATTTAGGGTTTGTTTTAAGTTAATGTTTACGGTTAGGTCTATTTCTCAGTTTTGTTTTAGTTCTAGGGTCAGGGTTAGCACTAGTTTTATGATGAGTATTAGGGTTAAGTCTACTGTTAGTGTTAGGCTTAGGCTTATGGTTACAGTTATATTTAGAGTTAGGCTTAGATCTAGGGTTAGGCTAGGACTAAAGATAGGGCAAGGGTTAGGGCTAGGTTTAGAGTTATGGTAAGGGGTAGGGTTAGACCTAGGAATAAGGCTAATATGAGAGTTAGAGTTTGTCTTAGGGCTTGGATTAGGGTTAGGTTTTGAATAAGGGTTAAATTAAGGCCAGGATTCAGGCTAGAGTTAGTGTTGAGTTTAGGCCTAGTGATAGGTTATGGTTAGGTTTATGTTTAGGATAGGGATGGCATTATAACTGGGTTTAGAGGTAGAGTTAGGGTTAGAGTATAAATAGGGCAAGGTGTAGAGTTAGGGTTATAATTAAGGCTAGGTTTAGGGTGAAGATGAGGAATAGTTTTTTTTTTTTAGGTTTAGGGCTAGGATTAGGGCGAGGGCTAATATCAGGTCTAGGTTTTTGGTTAAAGTCAATTTTAGGATTAAGTTTAGGACTACATCTAGTGTAAGGGTTAGGCTTAGGGTAAGGGTCAGGTTTACAGCTAGGGGAAATTTTAAGGTTAGGGTCAAGGTTAAGGTTTAGTTTAAGTTAGGATTTAGATTTAGGGCTCAAATTAGCATTAGGGTTAGAGTTAAGGTAATGATAGGGTTTAGTTTAGGGTTCAGGTTAGGTTTAGGGTAATTGATAGGGTGAGCATTAGCAATAGGGTTACTGTTAGGATTAGGGTTATCATTATAGTAAGGGTTCTGGTTATGGTAGTGGGTCAGATTAAAGCTTAGGTTAGAACTAGGGTTAAGGTTAGGTATAGGTGTTGAGTTATGGTTAGGGTTAGGTTTAGAACTAGGGTTAGTTTTAGGGTTATGATTAGTGTAAGGGTTCGGTTTTGAGCTAGAGTTATGGCTAGGGAGAGGGTTAGTTTTAGGGTTAGGTCTAGAGATAGGATTATGGTAGAGTTAGTGTTTAGGCTAGGGTTATCATTAAGGCTAGGTTTAGGGTTAGGGTAATGGATAGGGTTAGTTATAGGGTTACGGATAGGGTTAGATTTTGTTTAATGTTAGGATCAGGGCTATGGTTATGTTTAGGTTTACAGTTAGGTTTAAGGTTTGAGTTAGGGTTAGGGCTATGCCGAGTGTTAAATTTAGGATTATATCTAGGGTCAGTTTTCCGGGTAGGTTACCCCAACATTAGACCTAGTCCTAACCCTAAACCTATAACTAGCCCAAATCGTAACCCTAGTCCGTACATTGGCTGTAAATTTAAACATATCCCTAACTCTAACTAAAACCTAGCTCTAAAGTGAGACCTAACCTTAGCTTTAACCCTTACACTAATTCTACCACTAGCCCTAAACCTAACCCTAAACATAGCCCTAACCCTAGCTCTAACCCTATCCCTTACCCTAAGTTAACCATAGCCCTAATGCTAACACTAGCCTTAATTCTAATCCTTACTTTAACCCAAACCCTAATCCTATTAGTAGTCCTAAACTTTGTCCTCATTCTAGCTCTAACCATAACCCAATACTGACACTTATTCTGACCCTTACGGTAAAACCATACTCTAACCTTAAACTGAACTCTAACACTAGCACTAGAAATAAACCAATACCTAAACCTAACCCTAACACTAGCCATAACACTATCCCTAACCCTAACACTAATTCTATCCCTTACCCTAAGCCAAACCCTAACCTTAATGCTAACCCTAGTTCTAACCCTAATACTTAGCCTACAGAAATCCTAACTTTATTACTAGTCAAAATCCTAGCTATAATTCTAGTTATAACCATAACCATAACCCTAATCCTAACCTTTACCCTAACCATCAACCAAACTCTAACATTAGCCCTACCCATAAACCTATACCTAAACCTAACACTAACACAAGCCCAAGACATAAACCTAATCCTAAATCTAGCCATATCTCTCACCCAAAACTGAAACAAAAACCTAGCCCTAGCCCTAATGATAACCCTTAACCTAACCCAAACACAAACCCTACATCTAGACCTAACCAATCCTAATTTAGACTCTATCCCTAACCCTAATCCTAATCCAAATACAGACCCTGACATTGACACTAACTTAGCTTTAAAACTGACCCTAACCAAAACATAAACCTAACTTCAGACCTAGCCACAACCCTAGTCCTTACATACCCATAGTCCTAACACTAGCTCTAAACCTAACACAAAATATAGCCCTGATCCTAGGCCTAAACCTAGTCCTAAGCATAACCCTAACCCTATTTGTATTCCTCACGCTAATCCCAACCCTCATCTTAGACGTAAACCTAGCTAAAACCCTAACCCTAACTCTAAATATAACCCTAGCCCTATCCCTAAACCTAATGCTAACCCTAACCCTAATCATAATGTTAATATTATCCCTAATACTATCTCTAAAATTATCCATTATAATAAACCTAACTCTAAACCTAATGATAACCCTAACTCTAGCTCTAACTCTACCTAATCCTAGACCTAACCCTAAACCTAACCCTCATCTTAGCCCTAACCCTAGATCAAATCCTAAATTATATTCTAACTAACCCTAGCCTAAACCCTAAAACTAACCCTAAACCTAAAACTACCCCTAAGCGTAACTTGACACCTAATCCTATCCATTAAGCTAACTCTAAAGGTAACCTTAAGCCTAACCCTAACTCTAACCCTAAACTTAACTGTATATCTAACCCTAGACATAACACTAAACCTAATTCTCACCCTAGAACTAACCCTAGCTCAAAACCTTACCTATATCCTAAACCTTACCCAAACACTAACCCTAGCTCTAGCCCTAACCCTAAACCTAACTCTAGCCCTAATCCAAACCAAAACGCTAGCCCTAACCCTAGCTCTAATGGTATGGATTACCATAACAATAACCATAATACAAATGCTAACCCTAGGCCTAACCCTATCCCCATAACTAACCCTAACCATAACCATTATCATAATCTTAACCTGAATCTTAAACTTAAACCTATCCATTACCCTAAACCTAACACTAACCCAAAGCTTAATTTGAGCCCTAACCCTAAAACTTAACCTAACCCATAACTGAAACCTGAAGCTGACCTTAAAAATAACACCTAATTCTAAACTGGATCCTTATCCTAAACCTAACCCGTATACAAGACGTGGCCATGAAACTAACCCTATAACTACCCCTAGCCATAACCCTAAACCTGACATTATCCCTATCTTTAAAATTTGCCCTAAACCTAAAAGAAGCCCTAGCTTTCATCCTAACACCAAATCTAGCCTTAATCCTAACCAATCCTAACCCTATCCCTAAACCTAATTCTAATAATCGCCCTAGCCCTAAACCTAGCTATAACCCCCTCTCTTCCCCTAAACCTAATCCTAAACCTTACCCTAAACATAGCCCTAAAATTAGGCCTAACCCTAACACTAATCCTAGACCTATTCCTACGCCGAGTTTAGCCCTAACCCTAATCCTAACCCTAGCCTTAAGACTAAATCTAATTCTTGCCTAGCCCTATTACTAGTTCTAACCCTATCCCTTACCATAACCTTAGCCTTAGCCCTAAAACATAGCCAAGCTATAGCACTAACCCTAAACCTTAACTTAAACCAAATCCTAACCCTACATCTAGCCCTAAGCCTAGCCCTAATTCAAGTTTTATCTCTAACCAAAAACTAACCCTGAACCTGATTCTGAACGTAACACTAATCGTAGCTCAAAACATCACCCTAAACTTAAACCTAATCTTAAGACTAGACTCAGTCCTAATTGTAACCCTAAAATTAGCCCCAATCATAACCCTAGTTCTTACATTAGCCATATCACTAACACTAGCCCTAACAAAACCCCAAACCTAGCCCTAATCTGAGCCAAAACCCTAGCTTTAACATTAACTCTATCCCTAAATGTAGCTCTAACCCTTATCCTAAACATAACCCTAACTTTAATCCTTACACTAACCCTAAACCTAACCCTAACCCTAGCCCTGACCCTAGCTCTAAGACTATCCAATACCCTAACCCTAACCCTAACCCTAATGCTAACCCTCAGCCTAACCCTAACACATTCCCTAACCCTAACCTATCCATTATCATAAACATAACCCTAACCCTAAAGCTAACCTAATACTACACCTAGACGTAACCATAACTCTAAAACTAGCCCCAATTTTAACCCTAGTTCTTATATTAGCTGTAGACCTAAAGCTAACACAAAACAGTGCTAATCTGAGCCCTAACACTAGTTTTAACTTTAACCCTAGCCCTAATCCTAACCCTCACCCTAAGCCTAGCCCTAAGCCTAGCCCTAAGCCTGGGCCTAACCCTAGCACTAACCCTGTCCCTTACCCTAAGCCATTCTCTAACCCTAAAGCTACCTAGTATTAACCTAATCCTTAGCCTAACCCAAACCTTTACTCTATTACTAGTCCTAACACTAGCTCTCAATCTAGCTCTATTCCTATCCAAAACCCTAAATCTAACACTGATCCATATTCTGACCTTAATACTAACAATAGGTCTAAACCTGACCCTAACCACAAATCGACCTCTAACATTGGTGCAATCTGTAACTGTATACCTATACCTAACCCTAACACTAATCCTAGATCTACACCTAATCTTTCATCTAGCGATAACTTTAGCCCTAGCCCTAAACAAAAACCTAGACCTAGCCCTAACAATAACCCTTAATCTAACCCAAACACTAACTCTACCCCTAGACCTGATCCTAGTCCTAATACAAGACCTAATCATAAACCTAACCCTAAACCAAACACTGACCCTTACCCTAAACATACCCTAGCTCAAAACCTTTTTCTAACCGAAAACCTAACCCTAGACTAGACCTAGCCATATCACTAATGCTAAAACTAGCCATAGCCATAAGCCAAAGCCTACCTCTAACTCTCTACATTACCCTAACCATAACTCTAACCCTAATGCTAACCCTAGCCCTAACCCTAACCCTGACTATAACCCTAAACCTCGTCCTAGTGCAAATCTTAGCTCAATCTTTAACCCTTAAATATAACCTCATGCTAACATTAACTCTTGGCCTAAACCTAACCCTAACCTTTACCCTAGCTCTAATCCTAACCTTAACCCTAGCCATAACTCTAGCTCTAACCCTACCCATTACCCTAACCCTAATAATAACCCTAGCCCTAAACCTAAATCTACCCTAAACCTAACCCTAGACATAGCCATAAACCTAAACCTTGTCATAGACCTAACCCTAGCTCAAAACCTAACCATTACACTAAACCTAACCCTACACCTATCCCTAACACTACCCTTAAGCCGAAACCAAATAATAATTTTAACCCTAACCTGACATTAAACCCTGTCCAATACTCTAAACCTAATGATAACCCTAGCCCTAATCCTAACACTAACTTTGAGCCTAACCATAACTATAACCTAGGCCTTACCCTAAACCCAACATTCGCCCTAGTGCTAACCCTAGCTCAAACCCTAAGCCGTACCCTAAACCTAAACCTAGTGCTATTCCTGGGCCTAACCCTAACCCTAACCTTACCTCATGCCCTAATACTAACCATAACCCTTTCCCTAACCCTAGTTCTAACCTCTCCATTACCCTAAACATAACCCTTACTCTAAGGCTTACCCTAGGCTAAACCTAACACTTTCACTACCTCTAACCCTATCTATTACTCTACACCTAACCTGAACCCTAAACCTAACCCTATCATACTGTATTCCTAACCCTAATGCTAATTTGAGCCTTAATCCTAAACCCCATCCTAAACCAAAACCAAAACCTGATTCTAACCCTAATTATACCCCAGCTCTAAATTTAACCCTTATCCTAGAACTAGCCATAAATCTAACCCTCAATCTATCCTTAACTGTAACCCTAGACCTGACACTAGCCCTAGCCCTAATTATTGCCATAACCGTAAAACAAACCTTAGCCCTCATTCTAGCCCTAATCCTAGCCTTATTACTAACCCAAAACATAACCATAATTCTAACCTACGACCTAGCCCTAACACTAGCTATAACCCCATCCTTTCCCCTAAACCTAACCCTAACCCTAAGCCTAAACCTATGCCTAAAACTAGGCCTAAACATAGCATGAAGTCTAGACCTAATCCTAGCCCTAATTTAGCCCTAAACCTAACCTAACCCTATCTCTAAGACTAACTCTAACTCTCACCCTAGTACTACTCCTACTTCTATCCCTAACAATTACCATAACCCTAAAACTTGCCCAAACCTTAGCCCTAACCCAAGCCCTAGCCCTAATCCTACATCTAATCCTAACTCTAAATGTAACCCTAAACCTAAGCCTAAATGTCTCACTAACACAAGCTGTAACACTAACACTAATCCTAAAACCAGCCCTAACCTAGCCCAAGCCCTACAAAAAAACAGAGCCATAGCGCTAACCCTAACATTTAACCTAAACCAAACCCTAAGCCTACATCTAGCCCTAAACCTAGATCTAATTTGAATCCTATAACTAACCCTAAAACTAACCCTGACCCTTAATCTGATCCTACACTAACTCTAACTCTAATCATCACCCAAAACCTAAACTGAACCCAAACACTAGACCTAGCCCTAACCCTTACCCTAAAACTAGCCCTAATTGTAACCCTACTTCTTATATTAGCTGTAGCCCTAACCCTAGCAGTACCCTACCCCAAAACCTATCCTAATCAGAGCCCTAACACTATCTTTAACAGAAACTATAATTGTAACCCTAGATCTAACACTTACCCTAAATCTAACACTAACCCTTCAAATAACCCAAAAACTAACACTAACCCTAGCCCTAATGCTAACAATAACCCTAGCCGTAAACCTAGCTCTAATCCTAACATTACCTTAACCTTAACCCTAACCCTAACCCTAATGCAAACCCTCAAATAACCCTAACCCTATTCCTAACACTAAATCTATCCATTACACTAAAACTAACCTGAACTCTGAACCTAACCATATCCATAAACCTAATCCTAACCATAACTCTAATGCTAATTTGAGCCCTAATCTTAAACATTAACCTAATCCAACCCAGAACCCTGTACCTTACCCTAATAATGCCCCTAGCTCTAAACCTTACCCTAAATCTTGACCTAACCCTTACACTATACCTAGCCATAACCCTAACCCTAAAACTATCTTGAACCATAATCCTAGACCTGACATTAGCCTAGGACTAATGAAGCCCTAACCCTAACACAAACCCTAGCCCTAATCCTAGCCCTAAACATAGCTTTAATTCTAAGCCTAACCCTAACACCAGCCCTAACCCTAAATTTAACCCTCACCCTAGTTCTAAACCTAGCACTAACATTATGCCTAACCATAACCATAACCCTAACCCTAGCACTAAACCTAGGCTTAGCCTTAATACTTACCCTAGCTGTAAACCTAGCCCTAAGAAAGCCCTAATTCTAACCTGACAAAACCCTAACCCTAAGACAAAGTCTAACTCTCGCCCTAGCCCTAGCCCTAGATCTAACCCTATCCTTTATGATAACCCAAACCCTAGACCAAACCCTAGCTATAACCAAGATTCAACCCTAACTCTAAATCTAACCCTAACTATAAGCCTAAAACATACCCTATCACTAGCTTTAACCCTAACGCTAATTTGAAAACAAGCCCTAACCCTAGCACTAGCGCTCAAGCAAAACCGAGCCATAGCACTGACAGGAACACTTAACCTAAAC